>NW_008352832.1:451067-487377 GCF_000622305.1 Nannospalax galili | reverse complement strand
ATCACGACTTCAGCTGAGCTTGATTGCTAAACATTGTCACAGTTGGGCTTGTTGACAGTTGTGCTCATTCGTTAAAGGAGGGCCAAACAGGGTCATTGGACCCTTACCAGATTATCCAGGCACTCGTTCCAGCCAACTGTATGTAATTTGTCCATAATCACACATGGTCTCCTGGATTTGGGGAGGACTACAGTATATAATATAGGGAAGGCTAGGAAGAAAAAGCTTGATCCATGCTGGGTAAAGTCTTTCCAGTGTGTATTTCCCCAGGTAATTCATACACCTCAGCAACGCCTCAGTCATCTCTGTAAACCAATTAATTCATTGGTTCCCCATGAAAAATTTAATCAAACATTAGTTTGACACTAGAACCTTGAAAGGGGATAAGCATTGCTTAGCATCCCCAGGAAAAGAAGTCTCACAACAGATGGAAAATGTATTTGTTAATGCTATTATGTCTCATTAATTATCAAAAAAAGAAAATGAGAATGTAAAAGATGTTAAAAGGATATGGAGATGGAATAGAGATATTTTCCAAATTAGAAAAAATGAGAAAGCTTAAGCAAGAGATGAAGGTCTATGTAGGTTTGCTATGATATATAAAGGAGGAGACAAAAATAACATATACATAATTTTAAATTTCTAAGGACATAGTTTAGTCAACTAGTTTAAGAAACAAAATATATGTCTAATCAAGGTTTATCTGAGAATGTTTGGTTTTTGCCCAAGCTTTATCTACATAGCACATGGTAATTAAAAGTACCAGACTGGTGGAACTAACCTTCTTGGATGTTTAACAGCCATACTTTGAGACCTATACTAATCTGGTCAGAGGAACTTAAAGGACAATACTTGCTCCTTACCCTCCAAGGTCAACTAAGTTCCAGGGGACTATGGAGAATTCTCAAGATGTCTCTTGTAACTGTGATGAGTCACCTGCCCGCCTGTTCATGGAATCCATGGAGACCCCAGCAGATAGACTTGAACGAGTATCCAGTCTACAAAGAGGAAGGTCAACTCAGAGGAAACATTTCCTCCATGCTTCCAAGTGAAGCCAGCCATGATAGAGTAGGACCTTTGACTTATCTTCACATAGACAGAACTGGTAAAAGAAAGGAGCCAGGGGCTCTTGCCAAGCCCTGTGACCCCTGAGGGACAGATCCTCCAAAGACCTGAAAAGTAATAGAAATTGGTTTATTTGGGCCAACTGTATGGTCTTAAACACCCAAAAGGAAAGTATAACCAAAGATTAAAGTGATGAGTATATTTCTTTAAGAGTTCAAGGGATTACAATTCCCAGACATTAGGCTTAAAGTCCATATAAAATGCTGTTTAGACAATTATTTCTCATTGATGATTTTGTTTCTAACCAAAAAGTGTTCCTCAGATGTAAGACTTCAAATCTTGGTCTGCAATACTCCAGCGCCCACCTGTAGCTAAGGGAGATAATCCACTCTTATTCCAAAATGATCATTAAATTTGTTCTCTCCCCCTATCTAGAAACCTTTGAGAGGAACTGACACTGATTCTAGCCACTCCAACAGCTATCAAAGTGCCTGAAAACAAATTCTGAGTCTATCACTCTAGAGTACAACCTTGACAGACAATAGATACCATCATCATGACTTCAGCTGTGCCTGTTTGCTAAACATCATCACAATTGGGCTTGTTGACGGTTGTGCTCCTTCATTAAAAGAGGGGCAAGCAGGATCAGTGGACCTTCACTAGAGTATCCAGCCACTCTTTCCAGCCAACTGTATGTAATTTGTCCATAATCACACATGGTCTCCTGGATTTGGGGAGGACTACAGTAAAGAAATCACAATGGACTCTGATATGAACATTTGAAATTTTCCCTGTTCTGAAGTTTTTCTGGTTCCCTGTCTAGAACTTGTAATGCTAGTTACTCTTGCCTTTACTTCTCCTTCACATCCCCTATTCACCAGTCAAGGACTTTCTTTTCTCCCTACAGAGAAGTTATTCAATTTTGGAGTCTTTTAGATGATAGGCCCACTGATATAATATAGGGAAGGCTAGGAAGAAAAAGCTTGATCCATGCTGGGTAAAGGCTTTCCAGTGTGTATTCCCCCAGGTAATTCATACACCTCAGCAACGCCTCAGTCATCTCTGTAAATTATGCCTCACCCTGTGTCCCTGTTCAGCATGGAAGAAGCCAGAGCAGTCTGTGGCCCAATTCCCTATTGGCAATTTAGGTAACCTCTCCAGATGATGGAATTGTAAGAATAGGAGGTAGAAATTGGATAGGCAGTTAGGGTAAAAAGAAATATCCCAAAGAAATGTAGCTGGTTTCTTGGCTAAATGTCAAAATGTCCTTAGGCGCCTTAGCAACATAGTCTGTTCCAAAGGCCAAAAATGTCAAATGTATTTGGGAGCTCTTATCTAATCCCTTAAAGATTTTAGGGTTACCTATTCAGAGGGAGAGCATTAAAGTAGCAAAAAGCCCCAAACAAAAAAAGAAAAAGTAAGGAAGGAAGGAAGGAAGGAAGGAAGGAAGGAAGGAAGGAAGGACAGGAAGTTGTCAGAAAAAAGTAATGGGGAGATATGGGAGATGTTGGAGGGGAGGGAGTGGGCATGGATTTGATCAAAACACCTTATATGCATGTATGAAGTTCTCAATAGTTTTTTGTTAAGTTAAAAAATTACTTGCTATGTTTAAAATTTTTATTTTGTGTGCACATATCCACACACATTTATGTGTATGAGTGCACATGTGTCTGAGTGTTTCTGTAAAGGTCAAAGAACAACCAATGGGAGTTGATTGTCTCCTTCAACCACATGTTTTCTGGGGATCCAATGGGGGTCATCAACCTCGGCAGCAGGTGCCTTTACCCAATTAGCCATCTTGCCAGTCCATTTTGCTTTCAAAAATATGTAATTATTAGCAATCATTAACTTAAGATTTATTATAGATTTTTCTCAGTGGTGTTTAAGTTGTTTTTTTTTTTTTTTTTTTTTTTTTTTTTTTTTTGCTCAGTGGTGTTTAAGTTGTTTTTTTTTTTTTTTGAAGAGCTACATACAAGTCATCATGATTTCACTTCAGTTTATCAAATAATCTGTTCCACTGGAAGGGCTGTATGAGTATCCTGGGGCACTCTGCCACAAATTGTTGGAGGACCCTGATGGTGGGAACTCAGCTGGGCTTCTTGGCTCTCTGACCACAAATGGCAGGATTGTTTTAATCTTGTTAATCAAGTAGCATCTCATTACTTGTTCAAACATTTCAAAGGAAACATTCAGGAAAATGCAACAAGTAAAAAGTAATGCTCCCTGATTATTTTGTTGTTTTGTTTGATTTTATATATTCTTTCATTTTAATTTTTCCTTTTCTTAACTTTAGTTTTTCCTTTATTAAACATTTTAATATATTAAATGTTTAAATACACACACACACATATATATATATATGATACTGCCTATAGAGTCCAATTTGTATTCTCAAATGTCCTTAAGTGTGGGTTCATCCACTGGGCCAGCAAAGAGTCCCATTCCTGTAAGGCACTGCTTTTCCCTATCCCAGCAGTCATCAGTTGTGAAAACTCCTTAGGCTGAGTTGGGATTTCTTACCTACATCCCCATATCTATACTGAGATTTGTCTGATTTGATCTTGCTGACTTGTGCGAGTCACCTCTGTTGTGAGTTCATATGATCAACTGACCAGCTGTTGGGAAGACTGTTTGCTCTGGTCATCCTTTAAAGTTGATTTGGAGTATGGGGAAGACTTCATCAATATTAACATTTTTAGAAAAGAAAACTCATAGAAAGCTTAAAAGAAACTGTTATCCAATGAGTATAAGATTCTCCATTTCACAAAGGTATAATGCTTTAATTAAACTTTTTCATATATATGTATGTATATAATTATATATATCAGGTGCTCTTGTGAGAAAAATTCACTAGGTTTGCAAGAACTAGATTTGTAAGAACAGTTAGACAAACCTGAATGTTCAAAAGTCTCTAAAGTGTTTTATATCCCCCTTTCTCAAACTCCTTCCCTTTACCCCCATAGTTCCTTGTATAACTCTCCCTCCTCCCTTTCATGTTAAATATCCCCCCTTGAATCTTCTTTCAATAATTTTCTATGTAAAAATACCATGTTTAAATCTTTTATATCTGAGTGTTTATTTCTGTATTTTTTTAATATAAGCTTGTAGCTTAACTACTTCTGTTCATTGATTTCTAGTGTAGTCTGAGAATAGACAGTGCAGGATTTCAATACCTTTCTTTATGGTCCAGACTGTGGCCTAGTGTTTTGCTGTTGCTGAAGATTACAAAGATCAAGTTCAGTTCTTTTTTTTTTTTTGCGACTGTCTCCTTGTATCCCCAGCTGGTCTGGAACATTCTATGAAGACCAGGCTGACCTTGAGTTCAGAGAAAGTCTCCAGCCCTGCATCTACAGTGCTAGGATCAAGGGTGTGGGCTACCACACCTAGCTTCCTTTTTTGTTTAAATGTATATTTAGTCCATCTCTTTAATATTATTTATTTATTTCCTAGGGGCCAAACCCTGGGCTTGAGCATTTTAGGAAGCACTCTACCACTGAACCACATCCCCAGTCCCCTGTGCTTTACTCTTAATCTATACTGCCTTTGTATTTAAAGCAAGTTTTTTTTTAAACAATTTATACTTGGAGCTTTTTATCCACTCTGACAATTTGTCTTTTAATTGGTGTATTTGACATTCAGAGGCAGTGATACACAGGGTTAATTTACACCGCATTTGCTACTGCTATTTGTTGCCTTGTTTTGGGTTCCTACTTTTGTCTTCCATATTTCATCAGCTCTGTGTGGTTTCAATTAAGTCCTTCTGTGTGTGTGCATGCGTGCATGCGTGCGTGCGTGCGTGCGTGCGTGTGTGTGTGTGCGTGCGTGCGTGCGTGCATGCGTGTGTGTGCGTGCGTGCATGCGTGTGTGTGCGTGTGTGTTTATGTGACTGTGTACTCTTGTGCATGTAGGTGGAAACCAGACACTGAAGCTGGAGTTCATCTATTCAGTTAGATTGTCAATGGGCTGCAGGGAATCTGCCTTTCTCAGCTGCCCCAGCACTGAGATCACAGACACACAGTGCCTGGTTTTTTTATGTGGGGAGGGAGGATTCATACTCTAGTCTTCATGCTTTCACAGAAAGCACTTTCCTGTGTCTCCCTCGGCCTCATGTCAAACGTTTTATCTGGTTCCATTTTATCTCCTTTCTTAGCATATGATTTTTTTTCTTTTTGTAGTGATTGACATATACCTTTTAATTATGTATTTACAAATAATCTAAGTCCGTCCTATAAACTGTACAGCTTCACAGGTACTACAAACACCTTATAGCAGTAATCCTTTTCCTTTGCATCCTTGATGTCCTCAGTTGTATGTATATACACAAGCATGCGTGACTTCAAATGTGTTGTGCCTGTTACTATTCTGAACAAATTTTATCTTCAATTAAGAACCAGGAAACAAAAGTGCTTAAATTAACTTTCCTTATTCTCTGATACTCTTCCCTTTCAATGCAGATCCAAGTTTCCAGACTACATAGTTTTTCTTTTCTCTAAACAACGGCTTTGACTCTGCTTACCACCCTGGTCTACTTCCAAATGATGCCTTTCATTCTGTTTGTCTGAGAATTGTCCTCATTTTTGCTTTGCTTCTAAAGAACAACTTCACAAGGTACAGAATTCTGTGTTTAAGGGTTTCCCCTGTCAACATTTTGATTATTTTACTGTGCTCTTTTTCTGCTTGTGATTTCTGAGAACTTGAATGTACTTCTCATTTCGGTTTCTCTCTTTGTGAGAAAATATTGTCATTAAACTTCTGTTTGAGATTTTTTTTCCTGTATTTTTTTTTTTTCTGAAAGCTTAAATTTGACCTGCCTCACTACATTTGTCCTGGCTGTGTGCCATGTATATGTTGATTGGTGCTCTCTGAGTTTCCTGAATGTGTGGTTCACTACTAGCTGTCAATTAGGGGGAATTATCACTTTTTACTGTTTCAAAATATTACTTCTTCCCCCTTTAATTTCTCTTCTGATGTTTTTTTTTTTTGCGACTGTCTCCTTGTATCCCCAGCTGGTCTGGAACATTCTATGAAGA
This sequence comes from Nannospalax galili, assembly GCF_000622305.1. Taxonomy (NCBI): domain Eukaryota; kingdom Metazoa; phylum Chordata; class Mammalia; order Rodentia; family Spalacidae; genus Nannospalax; species Nannospalax galili. Next base: position 481,282 of record NW_008352832.1, on the reverse strand, counting down.
CCAGGCTGACCTTGAGTTCAGAGAAAGTCTCCAGCCCTGCATCTACAGTGCTAGGATCAAGGGTGTGGGCTACCACACCTAGCTTCCTTTTTTGTTTAAATGTATATTTAGTCCATCTCTTTAATATTATTTATTTATTTCCTAGGGGCCAAACCCTGGGCTTGAGCATTTTAGGAAGCACTCTACCACTGAACCACATCCCCAGTCCCCTGTGCTTTACTCTTAATCTATACTGCCTTTGTATTTAAAGCAAGTTTTTTTTTAGACAATTTATACTTGGAGCTTTTTATCCACTCTGACAATTTGTCTTTTAATTGGTGTATTTGACATTCAGAGGCAGTGATACACAGGGTTAATTTACACCGCATTTGCTACTGCTATTTGTTGCCTTGTTTTGGGTTCCTACTTTTATCTTCCATATTTCATCAGCTCTGTGTGGTTTCAATTAAGTCCTTCTGTGTGTGTGCATGCGTGCATGCGTGCGTGCGTGCGTGCGTGCGTGTGTGTGTGTGCGTGCGTGCGTGCGTGCATGCGTGTGTGTGCGTGCGTGCATGCGTGTGTGTGCGTGTGTGTTTATGTGACTGTGTACTCTTGTGCATGTAGGTGGAAACCAGACACTGAAGCTGGAGTTCATCTATTCAGTTAGATTGTCAATGGGCTGCAGGGAATCTGCCTTTCTCAGCTGCCCCAGCACTGAGATCACAGACACACAGTGCCTGGTTTTTTTATGTGGGGAGGGAGGATTCATACTCTAGTCTTCATGCTTTCACAGAAAGCACTTTCCTGTGTCTCCCTCGGCCTCATGTCAAACGTTTTATCTGGTTCCATTTTATCTCCTTTCTTAGCATATGATTTTTTTTCTTTTTGTAGTGATTGACATATACCTTTTAATTATGTATTTACAAATAATCTAAGTCCGTCCTATAAACTGTACAGCTTCACAGGTACTACAAACACCTTATAGCAGTAATCCTTTTCCTTTGCATCCTTGATGTCCTCAGTTGTATGTATATACACAAGCATGCGTGACTTCAAATGTGTTGTGCCTGTTACTATTCTGAACAAATTTTATCTTCAATTAAGAACCAGGAAACAAAAGTGCTTAAATTAACTTTCCTTATTCTCTGATACTCTTCCCTTTCAATGCAGATCCAAGTTTCCAGACTACATAGTTTTTCTTTTCTCTAAACAACGGCTTTGACTCTGCTTACCACCCTGGTCTACTTCCAAATGATGCCTTTCATTCTGTTTGTCTGAGAATTGTCCTCATTTTTGCTTTGCTTCTAAAGAACAACTTCACAAGGTACAGAATTCTGTGTTTAAGGGTTTCCCCTGTCAACATTTTGATTATTTTACTGTGCTCTTTTTCTGCTTGTGATTTCTGAGAACTTGAATGTACTTCTCATTTCGGTTTCTCTCTTTGTGAGAAAATATTGTCATTAAACTTCTGTTTGAGATTTTTTTTCCTGTATTTTTTTTTTCTGAAAGCTTAAATTTGACCTGCCTCACTACATTTGTCCTGGCTGTGTGCCATGTATATGTTGATTGGTGCTCTCTGAGTTTCCTGAATGTGTGGTTCACTACTAGCTGTCAATTAGGGGGAATTATCACTTTTTACTGTTTCAAAATATTACTTCTTCCCCTTTTAATTTCTCTTCTGATGGTCATGTTGAGTACATTATACCTATAATACATGTGTCCTAAGGCTCTTGGATTTTTGTGTATTCTGAAGTCTTTTTTCCTTTGCTTCAATTTGAATCTTCCTGTTGTCATATTCTCAAGCATAGAGAATCTTTTCTTAGTTATGGCTACCCCAGAATACTTACCAGCCCCTCAAGGCACCCTTCACTTTTATTACAATGTATTTTTCTGTCATTCCTTTTTGATTCTTTCTTGAAATTCCCGTACCTCTGATTATGTTATCAGTCTTCACATGTTATCCTTAGTATCCTTAGTATTTTAATTATAGCCTTTATTTATTTTAAATTCTGATCTGATAACCATTCATGTTGGATTTGATTCTTTCTGAATCCTATCGTCTCATGAAACTCTTTCATTGCTTCTTATCAAGTGGTAGACTTCTTTGTTAAAAGGCAAACAAGATGTGCTGAGTACAAGGAACTATAGTAAATGGGCCTTTGGTAACATAGAGTAAGGTGGGGCTGGATGCACAAGTCTATGGCTGCTTCATTCTTTTATCAAGCCTGTACTCCTGGACTGTGCACTTTGCCCTTGCAGGTCAGTGTTCCTAACTCTTTGGGTGCATCAGCTAGATGGCTGGAGAGGACTGCAGCTAGGTGTTTCCCTTTCTTTACCTGGAAGACTAGAGGGTGCTGAGTTGGGTGTTTCTCATCTTCTGGGTATGTTCAATCTGTTTAAGTTCCAGGAGGTTGGCCTCTAATAGATGTCTATCTTCTGAGGACCTTCTGGGTTAAGAATAGGAGGTTCTGGAGTGTCTCAAAATTGTTCATTTTTTTTCCTTTCCTGCTAGGTTCAAATGTTTCCTTCTCCATTCACTGTGAGAATGTGATGTGCTAGAGCTCCATGAGGTAAAACTCACAGAAGTAGACAGGTGGGGGATGGCTGACTTCCCTCGGGAATCCTCCTGCAGGTGCCCACATCTAGATTCAAGGATTTACCAAGGGGTTTGGCTTTAGTACATGTTCGCATGGAAGATCTTCCAGAGGCTTTCCGATTCTGTAAACTGTGATTCTTCATCAGACAGCCTTCCCCTCATTAGTGGGACAGTGATCGGTCCTCTGTCCTTGCTCCTCTGAAAGAGCAAAGAAGAGTTGTGTTTTTTAAATTGGTTCAGCTTTTTCCTTTTTTGGATGGAGTGACAACCTCTAATCTCCTTAAAAGCAGGGATGAAATAAAATTTTTAAATGAATGAAGAGCCTAAGAGTGAGTGACTCTCCAGTTCTGAAAGTATTCTTAGAGATATTGTGCCTATATTCCCTGAAGCCGGGTTATGGCCCCCTGTTAAAACTGGATAAAAGACTTAAAGTTTTCTTGCATGTTCCAAAACTTATGTGATTACATTGGGATAGTGTTCAATGCAATCAGAAAAAAAAAATCAATAAAGAACACCCTACTCTTAAAATTTTGTTACTTAAAATTTTAAAACTTGTATAAACAAGTAGCATATTATGCTATGGTTGATAACTGTACACAATCAGATAGCTAGAGGACTTATGAACATTATGCACATCCTCACAATGGGATATAAAGAAAAATGACAAAAACAGAATAAAATGTTAACATATGATCCTCTACCTACCTTCCCCTCCTCTCTTTTCTCTATATTAAATGGATGGATACTATATTAAGAAAAAAGAACAGTAAACTGTTAATATTTAAGATGAATAATCAAATAAAATAGAAAATACTATGCATGTTGAATTTTTGTGTTCTATGATAAATAGAAACTACAAACAACTTTAAATATGCATCAATGATATTTTTATATATGAGATTGAAGATACCTTACTAGTCTTTTAAATGAAAGAAATTTATTTCTTACAAATTTAGAATTGTAAATATTGGTTTTAAGAAAAACGCACATCATTGTTTACATGGCATGTGCTCTAGAAGGGCCAGGTTGTCCTCCTTGCTACACCATGTAGTCAGATGAATAGCTCTCCAGAGGCTGGAATTGTACGCTAGTTTAAACTAGGTGTTTGTGGTACAACAATGCTGAGAATCAAAGGAATGGAACAGTAGGAGACTTCTATAGAAAAAGGATTTTAGTAACAAGGTGGGTACGAGGCACCCTCAATGCAAGCTTGCATTCAACTGCATTCATTCAACACACAGTAAAAGATGCATGCGCCTAAATCCAAGAGAGTAGATAAGTCAGACTTGAAATGTGTTGCTATCTGGTAGAATGCTTTTTTCTTTTAAGTTCTTTTTCAATAATTCCTCGCAGCTCCAGCTCACATACAATGAATTGTTTGTTTCTTTATTGAAAGAGAGGTGGGGGAAGAATATACCACTTCTAAAAGTCAATACCAAAGAAAACAACTCCTTTTGTGTAAAGAGGATCAATAATGGTCTCTGTGTTCTTTCTATTTCTTGTTTGGGTTTTCTATTGATGTGTACAAAACCGCAATATTTGGCTTTCAGTGTTCAGATTTTTTTTCAGAAGAAAAAAGAAAGAAAGAAGGGCAATTTTAACCATTCTTGACCTACTTTCAAATTTTTCACTTAAAATATATATTTCAACGAAAGAAAAAAATGTTGGTGTACATTTACATGTTAAACATTTACTCAGTTACATCTCATTATTTCTAGGGCAATGGAAAGATACCTAACCATACTTATTTAAGACCAAAGATTTTTCAGCCCTGATAATTATTTACCAATGGCCACCTCTGCTTTCGGTTATTATGGGACGATGATTTTCTCACCTCAAACAAATGACTGAGTAGAATAGAAAAAGGAGAAAAATTCCTTCTATGGCAATGGTATTTTTCCACCTACTTGGACTCTGATTGCTTTTCTAACAACCTGGGAATAGAAACACCCAATTCTACCAGAATATCTAGTTCCATCATCAAAATATCCATTTCCCTTCAGATAGTTATAAACTGAAATGGCAAACAGAAACCAGTATACTGACACATACATAGACTGAAGGCTTAATGATGCAAAAACAATGCTCAGTAAACCCTATTTCGATTTATTAATCTATGGACCAAATGTACCTAATATACATCAAGAAATTTATGAAAATTCTGGATATTTTCAGATTAAATTACTAAACTTGACCTAGTCATTTATTTAACACATATTAGTCAGGCTATACTATAATTTAGGCACCAGATAAGGGATATGGCCAAAGAATGAGACTGAAAGCATGATTCCTGCTTTCCTGTAACTTAAAACTATGAGATAATTATAATATATAGTAATGCATTATGCAAAAAGGTGAAGAGAAAACCTAAACTTCAAGCTAAAGGCACAAAGCTATCCAAGGAAAATAGGTATTTTCCAGTCTAGGAAAACTGATATATGACAGATAGATGATAGATAGATAGATAGATGATAGATAGGTGATAGATGGTAGATAGATGATAGATAGATGATAGATAGATAGATAGATGATGATAGATAGATGATAGATAGATAGATAGATAGATAGATAGATAGATAGATAGATAGTAGAATAGAATAGAATAGAATAGAATAGAATAGAATAGAATAGAATAGGATCATTGCCTGAATTGAGTCACGTTATTACAGAGACCTTTGCTTTTGTTTACTGTGTCTTGCACCTTCAGCTTCCTTCACTGTTGGAGTTCTTGGTGGAAAAAAATTCACTGCTTCTTAGGGAGACTCACTAAACTTTCTGGTAATTGACAATTAATACAGGTAACTATTCTCTTAACTGGCCCATTGGCTAGTTTTCCTCATTTTTCTATGTATTACCTTTTCAAAAAATAATCTATACAGATATTTTAAGTATTTATTGATGCTGTTCAATGGTCCAGATTGTAATCTGTCCTGCTAAACATTGCATGTGAAAAATGATATCCTTTGGACACTTGTTTGACATTGTGATCTAGTAAGTGTCCATTGAGTCAAGCTGGCTGATAGTTCTGTTTACAGCTTATGTACCTATATTGATGTCTGTCTCTTAAGTCTTAGTCATTGAAAAGAAGTATTTAAATATCCAATTATGGTTGTGAAATTATGTCTCCTTTTGATCATATAAATCTTCATTTAAATTGAAGCTCTGTTTTTAATTGTGTTTCTTCCCGATAAGTGACTATTTTATCTTTTTGTGTAATTAGAAGAAAAATAGAACTTCTCTGTGATCTGGCTCTCTACCACCCCTGGCAATATACAAAAAAGGAATCTTAAGTCAGCATACTACTGAAACATCTGTGTATTCATGTTTATTGTAGTATAGGTCACAATAGCTCAGGTTATCAGATCAGCCTTAGTATCCATCAACAGATGATGCATAAATAAAATGTGCATATAAACAAGTGTTTTTTTCAGTATCAAAGAAGAAAGAAATCAGATGGAACTGAAGATCATGCTGTCAATTAAAATAAACCAGATTCAAAAACATAAATATCCCATGTTTTATCACCTTTACTTTATATATATATGTCACACATAATGACAAAAGGGTAAAAGGAGGACTGTTTGGAAAGAAGAGGGGGATTAGCAAGAAGAGGAGGGGACCAAGAGAAGGTAATGGGCTTTGAATATGTTCAAAGTATATGACATTCTTGAATAAAAACATCATTATGAAGCCTATCTTTTTCTACATGAATATAGACTAATAAGAAAAGAAACAGAGGGAAAGAGAGCATGGAGACCTGTAATGGCAGCAGGGAACAAATGAGAAGAAAGCATGCTCACACAGATCCATGAAGAGGCCAGGAAGAAGCCCATTGACTTTTTTACATAAACTTTTTAAAATTTTATTTATTATTTTTATTTTATGCATATGCGTGTATTGCCTGCATGTAGGTAAGAGCACCCATGTCATGCAATGCCTATGGATGTCAGAAGAGACTGTTGGATCCCTTGGGACTGGAGTTACAGACAGTTGTTAGTTGCCATGTGGGTGCTGGGATTCGAACCCAGGTCTTCTGCAAGAACAACCTATGTTCTTAACTGCTGAGCCATCTCTCCAGCCTGAAACCCACTGATTTTTATGCTAATCTAAAAAATTTAAATAAAGCAATATATGAGAGACAAAAGGAAAAGAGAGGAAGGAAGGAAGGAAGGAAGGAAGGAAGGAAGGAAGGAAGGAAATACACTGATAAAACTGTATAGCTACAGATATGTCCTGCATTTAGGAAACATAAGACCCACTCCAAGGACAGAGGATCAGATTTAGAGAAGCCCAATGCACCCCAGAGTATTGTTTTCAAGTCTTGAATCTGTAGGGAGTTTGCTGGGCTGGATTTTAAAATTTGCATATACTTCTGATTCATTTCCCTTCCCATATTCACTCTATAGTGTGGACTTCTAGAAATGTTACCAGAGTTTCTCGCACTAAAATATTTGAGCAGCAGATAAAAATTTACTAGCTCAAAGTTTTAAAGAGGAAGAAGTGTACACCAAGGTACATTATTATAAAAACTTCATTCATGGGTGACTTGTATGACTTGGTGGTGAGATATGGAATTTTTGAGCTGATTAGATTTAGACAAGAAATATATCTTTGAAATGAAGTAAATATGTTTTGCAAATAGATGAGTGCAAATATCTGGTAGTTAGAAGATACTGAAGTAGACAGAATATCCTGACAGATGCCCATATTTCATCCTCAGAATCAGAATCACTAATATGCCATTGTGCATGGAAAATGGGCTTGAAAGATGTGAGGAAGATTAAGGAGCTTGAAATGAGAGTTTGTCCTACATTATCCAGGCTGGCCTGATTTAATCACATTAGTCTTTCTAGCTTCAAGGAAAGTGATGATAAGGTAATAGATCCATGAGAAATTAACATAAGAGTGAGATATTAGCTGCTTTGACAATAGAAATTGGAGACAGAAGCCAAGAAACATGAATGAATTTGGCAAGCTGTAAATAATGACAGAAGACAGAAATAAATAAAACAAGGACCTAAGTCTTGTACCTCAAGGGACAGTTGTCATATCAACTCCAATAACAAAGAGAAAGAATCCCCCTTTAGCACTTTGCAAAAGCACTGCCACCCAGCCCAGGCCTTGATTGTAGACAAGTGAAGCTCATGTTGTGACAGTGAAACCTCTGCTGACTTCTTTAACACACTAAGCTCACTAATAGTTCAAAAGCAAAATCAAGCAGTACAGGAAGATCGGGGCTGACCAAGTCATTGCTTCTACTAGTGTATGTTTTGTTTCTCTCCCTCTCTGCTTTTTTCTCACCTTAAAAACATTTAAATATCTTTTAAATTAACTTCTAGCTTCTAGTTTTCTTGTTGGTTTTAAATTGTATATTTTAATGTTTATTCATTTACCCATTTTTATTTATTTTTATTGAATTTTTGAGAATTTCATAATGTTTTAAAAATAATTTTTATTAAATTTTTGTGGTTTTCATATATCTTAATCATATTTAGCCCCCCTTCCCTCATCTGCACCCCCTTCATATCTCTTCCACCCACAGAACTTCACACATTTTGTCATATATGTTAATGCCTATTGAGTCAAGTTGGTGTACCCAGATGTCCCTTGGTGTGAGTTCACCCACTGGAGCCTGTTCAGTCTGTCTAGCGTCACTCCATTAAAGAACATCAAGTCTCCACACCCAGCAGTGATCAACTGTCAAGAGTTCCTTGCCAAAGTTGTGGCCTCCTGCCCATTTCCTCAGTTCTTGGTTGGGTTTGCTGAATGAGTTTTTATGGGTCCTGTGCATTCTGTCCCCATTGCTGCAGGTTCATATGAGCAAGGTCCCAGGACCCAGTAAGACTCTTTCCTTATGGTCAAGTACCTCCTCCCCTGACTCTTACGATCATTCCACCCCCTCTTCTGCAATAGTTCCTGAGCCTTGTATGGTGAAATTTAATATAGGGGCCCTGTCCAGGGACCCACACTCTGCAGTCTCTTATTCTCTACACTTTGGCCAGTTATGGCCTTTTGTGTTCACTGCCCTCTGTTGCATGAGGAAGCTTCACTGATGAGAGTTAGTTGAGAGATGGATTAGTATTCTCTCTACCCCTTGTTCCACTATGTTCCATGGAACCTTATAGGTTCCATTGTAGATGTGTCACTTAGGGTTGGAAATCTCACAGACACTTAATGTCTGTGTGTGACCAGTTGTGGAACTCTGCAATAGTCTCTGTCTGTTGCAAAAGAAACTTCTTTGATGAGTGGTGACTGAAATACTTGTTGGTAAATATAAGTATCCATATTTAGCACATAATAAGGAATTACATTTGTCTAGGGATGTGACAGCCTTGGGGGTTACTATAAGTTCTATGATTCTCCAGCCATGTATATTTGGCTATGCTTACAGTGCCACATATGAGTTCCCTCCCACTGAGTGGGCTTTAAATCTAATTAGGTAGCTGTTGATTTCTCCCAAGATAAAAGTGCCACTACGGCACCAATATAGTTTACTGTGCAGGTTATTGTTGTGGTTATTAGGCTTTAAAGCTGGGATTGGACCACTGATTATTGTTTTCCCTTAGCAGCTTGCATAGTATTCTCTAAAACTATGAGAACTAGCCTTTGGGGAGGAGATTTCCAGTTCAGTTCTAGCTCCATTGCTACAAGTCCTGTGTACAAAGTATGTTCTGTCTTCAGCAATAGAATATTACCTTCAAGTTCTGGGAAATAATAAGGGTTGTGACAATAGCATGTCATTTGTGAAGTCTCTTGGACTGCCCTGACCAACAACTCAAAGGGAGGTTTCTCCTGTTTGGCACCGTGTTTCTTGTTATATAGCCTTTGGGTACATACATGCACTAATGTACAGATACTCGGTGTGTATTTTTCAGCAGGTTTTTGAACTAATACAATTCCCTATAGTTTTTTTACACCAGCTAAGTGCTATTTATCTCTCCTCTCTCTCTCCCTGTCTAACCCTCTTTCTTTCCTCCCCAGTTAGATTACCCCATTTCCCCCTTGGGCATACCTATCTCCTACGATCCCCTTCTCTTGTGCTCCTTCTTCCACTTTACCTGCATAGTTCCTAGTATAAATGTCCCTATACCCCTCCAATTAAGTAACCCCTTTTCACCCATTTACCCCAAAGTCACACCTGTCTCCTACTATCCTGTTTTCAGGGTCCTTCTTTCCCTTTATGTCCATGGTTTCTTTCCATTTTTTAGGTTCCTGAAGTTACATCAGTAACCATAGTAACATCTAAGATTTAGTTCTAATAGCCACAAATGAGAAAGAAACATGTCATTTGTTTATTCTGAGTCTGTGTTACTTAACTTAATATAACAGTTTCTAGTTCCATCCATTTAAGTACAAATTTCATGATTTCTTCTTTACTGCTGAGTAGAACTCCATTGTATAAATGTACCACATTATCATTATCTGTTTGTCAGTTGAGGGACACTTAGGGTGCTTCCATTTCTTAGCTATTGTGAAGAGACCAGCAACAAACATGGATGTACAGGTACATTTGCATTAGGATGAGTCCTTTGGGTATATGTCAAGGAGTGGTATAAACAGATCATATGATAGATTGATTTTTAGTATTTTTAGAGTTCTCCACACTGTTTTCCATAGTGGTTCCACAATTTCGCAGTCCCACCAGCAGTGGATGAGCATTCCCCTTTCCCTACATCCTCATCATTTGGTGTCATTTGTTCTCTTGATTTTAGTCAGTCTGACTTGGGTAAGATGAAATCTTAAAGTGGTTTTGATTTGCATTTCCCTAATTACTAAGGATGCTGAACAATTTTAAGGTGTTTCTTAGCCATTTTAATGAATATTTTATTGAAATTTTGTGCATTTCACACAAAGCATCTTAATCATTTTATACCCCCTCTAGACTCTAGATAAAGCTGACTAGACCCCCCGTGGATGAACTTGTACAGAAGGACATCTGGGTACACTAAATTCTTAGCCAGTTTTATCCAATTTTATTCCTTTTTTTGAGGAATCTCTGTTTAGACTGATAGCCCATCTTTTAATTAGATCATTTATTTTCTTGACTCTTTGTTTTTTGAGTTCTTTATGTATTTTGAGTGTTAATTTTCTTTCAGATGTGTAGCTGCTGAAGATTTTCTGCCATACTGTGGCTTTCCTCTTCACTTCCTTGGTTGTTTCTTTTGCTGTTCAGAAGCTTTGTAGTTGAATGGGGTCCCACTTGTTGATTGTTGGCCTTAATTCCTGAAAGACTGCTGTTTGATTTAGAAAGTGCTTTCCTGCACCTATCTTGAAGGGTACTGTCTCTTTTCTTCTAAGATTCTCATCTTTCCAGGCTTAATATGTAGGTCTTTGATTCATTTGGAGTTGACTTTAGTGCAGGGTGATAGATAATGGCCTAGTTTCATTCTTCTATGGATGGAGACCCATTTTGCCAGAACCATTTGTTGAAAATGCTGTCTTTCTTCCAGTGTGTGTTCTTGGCACCTTTGTTGAATATCAGTGGCTGAAATTGCATGCACTCATGTTTGGGTCTATCATGTTCCATTGACCTATGTGTCTGTTTTTATGCAGGATCATTCTGTTTTTATGACTATAGCTTTTAATATATTATGAGTTCTGGTATGGTAATCTCCCCAGCATTGTCCTTTGTTCTCAGGATTGCTTTGGCTATCTAGGGTCTTTTGTGATTTCATATGAATTTTAGGATTTTTCCTAATTCTTTGAATAATGTTATAGAGGTTTTGACTGGCATTGCATTAAATCTATAGATTACCTTTGGCAGGATAGTCATTTTTGCAATTTTTTTTTTTTTGTCTTTTAGAGACAGGGTTTCCCTGTAGCCCCAGCTGTCCTGGAACTCACTATGTAGACCAGGTGGCCTTGAACTCACAGAGATCTGCCTGCCTCCACCTCCTGAGTGCTGGGATTAAAGGTGTGCACCTTTAATGCTACCAATCCATGAGCACAAAAGGTCTTTCCATGGCCTGGTGTCTTCCTCAATTTCTTTCTTCAAAGAATTTTATACAATGTGTTTTGATCATATTTATTCCCCTCCCCCTTGACTCCTCTTTACTATACATTGCCTGACTTCATGTATTCTATCATATATATTTTTAAGTCCTATCTAGTCAAATTTGTGTTCCCAAACACTCTTTGGTGTGGGTCTTCCCCCTGGAGCTTGTTTACCTACCCAGCATCGCACCTTTAAAGAAAACTGACTCTCCTTCTCCCAAGAGCTGTCAGTTGCCAATATTTCCTCAGGTAGGGCTGGGTTTCCTACCCACTTCCCCACATTTATGTTGAGATTTTTGTCTGACTTGAGTTTATGTGGGACTTGTTCATGCTGTCACCATTGCTGTGAGTTCATAAGAGTAACTGCCAAGCTGTCTGGAAAGATTTGTTTCCCTGTCATCATCCACCACCTCCGGCTTTTTAAAATATTTTAACCCCTCTTCCTCAATGTTCCCTGAGCTTCAGGAGGTGATTTTTTAAGTATGTGGGCTCTCCAAGTAATGTATGTCCATCCTTAAAATTCTGAGACCCCATTCAGTGCTGAAACGCTCTGTTTCATCTAAACAATGGAATCGTAACAATAATACAGGACTTCATGCTTCTGCTGTAAAATTATAAATTTTACAGTGTTTTAAGATTTTTAAAAGGCTTATATGTTTTACAGAAATGTAAGAAAATAGCAAAAGGAAACTAAATGATAAACATGAGCATGTATGGGACTCATGCCATTCCCCATGGTATTATTCATTTCTGGGGTCTCAGATTTCCTTCTGGGGTCTTTTTGCTTCATCTTAAAGAATTTTCTTGAACACTTCTTATGAAATCTACCAGTGATAATAGTTTTCCTTTTATCTGGAAATGTCTTGATTTTAATCTTCATTCTTGAGTTATAACACGGACATAGATGTCTCAATGGACAAGGCTCTTTCATAATTGTAATGACGTCATTCCACTCTTCTGGTCTGCATGGTTTCAGATAAAAAAAAATATGCATTTGTTTTCCTTCCGGTAACATGTCATTTTTGTTGTGACTTATATTTGCTCTTTGACAGTTTGACTAGGCTGTGTCTTAGCTGGATGGCAGTGTACTTATTTTGCTTGATTTTCCTCTAGTATCTTTGATCTTCAAGTAATGGTTTTATCAAATGTGAGAGTTTTTAGGTATTATTTCTTTACATATTTTCTCTCACACATTTTTCTTTCCTCCATTTCTGGAACCATATCAGTGACTGACTGTGAAGGGTAAGTTCACTTTTACTATTAAAAGTCAGTTAGAATTATGCATAAGGTGTAGAGTACATATGAACTCTACAATTTTTTTCTTTTTGAAAATTCTTAGTTATGGGAAAATACACATGAAGATTACCATGTTGATCATGATCAAGTGCACATTTCAGAGGGATTGAGCACATTCCCATTGTTAAGCTACTATCCACTATACCATCTATCTCCAAACTCCACACCTATTCCCCATGCCCAGCCATTGAACCTCTTGTCTCTACAATTTTCACTACCCTAGGTACCTTGTATAGTTGAAACTACAGAGTATTTGTCTTGTGAGGCTGGGCCTATTTCACTTATATGAGGCCTTCAAGTTTCATTCATTATATAACATGAACACAAACATTTTTAGACTGAGTAATACCACATTGTGTGCCTATTTCACATATATTCTGTTTATCCATAAATAGATAGTTGAGTTACTTACAACTTTAGGCTATTGTGAATATTTCAGCTCTGAAAATAGATACACCTTTTTCTTTTCCTCTTTTGGAGAGTAACACTTTAAAACTGAAAAATCAAATGCAAAGTAACACTTTAAAACTGAAAAATCAAATACACACACACTCACACGATAGATAAATAAATAAATGAAATGAAAAATCCATTTTTAGCCTATGCTGACTTTAGAAATAGCTCTAGGGGCTGGAGAGATGGCTCAGTGGTTAAGAGCACTGACTGCTCTTTCAGAGGACCTGGGTTTGATTCCCAGCACCCACATGGGGGCTACGAACGGTCCTTAACTCCAGTTCCAGGGGAATCTGAAAGCCTCTTCTGACCTCCACGGCATTGCACGACATGGTTGCATTTACATACATACAGGCAATACACTCATACACATAAAAATAATAAATAAAATATTTTAAAAATAAATCGCTCTAAATGGAAAAAGTAAACATCCATTTACCTTTAAATATTCATACAGTTTCACACCTTGGGGGAATTTCCATTGTATTTTGCCAAATTCATTCACTTTTTCATCCTGCTTGTCTTTTTAGCTATTATAGCTACCCAGAAAATTTTTCTTTTTAATTTTATGAATTGAATTTTATCTGTAAAATTTCTATTTGAGATATTTTTATTTGTTAATATGTTTAATTTTTACTTAATTAATGATACCTGTCTATGCTAGTTAGTTTTTGTCCACCTGATACAAAGTAAAGTCAGCTGGGAAAAGGGACCTTCAGTGCAAGAATTTCCCACATCATTATGTCCTGTGGCCATTTTTGTGAGGCATTTTCCTAATTGTAAGTTTATGTGGGAAGGCCCAGCCCACAGGGTGTCAAATATGAGAAAAGTAGCTGAACAAGCCCAGCAGCGTTCCTCCATGGTCTCTGCCTCAAGCTCCTGTCTCCAGGTTCCTGCCTTGAGTTCCTACCCTCACTTCCCTGAGTGATGAACTGTGACCTGGGATGTGTTCGATGAAGTAAGCTTTCTCTCCAAGTTAGTCTGGGTCATTGTTTTATCACAGAAACCAAACTTGGCACTATCAGAGCCATTTTTAAATCCTTGCTGTCTGTTTGAACATTTTTTTCATTTCAAGGGTGTAATTGATCTGTTTTCTTTTTCTCTAAAGCTCTCATTTTCTGATTTTCTTGTACAGATTTGGACCACAAAGTAAGTGGATTTTTAAGAGACATTTTGAGTTTTGTTTTACAAAGTAATTTTGAAGCACTGTGTCTTGGACATTACAAATATTAGATTTGAGATTCTGAATTATGTCATTGTTCATTGAGAAGACCTATTTACATTGTTTTACAGATAACAATCTTGCACTGACAGCTCTGTTCCTTGAGCAGTAGCTGCCTTCTGTTCGCCTGTCTTTAAACTAAGTGCAGCTGTTTAGCCTCTGACCTGCATGTGTTCAGAGATCAAAGAAATGGAGTAAGCAGAACTTAGAAAACCAGACTGCCTCCTTCCCTTTTGGGGTTCCCCTCTTCAGTAGTCATAATATCCAAGCTTCAAATGTGGAATTCCCAAGCCATAAAGATTTGGGGACTTTCATGTGTCCCCTGTGTCAGCTCTTGCCACATGAACATAACATAACTTTTGATTAAAAGACATGTAGATATAAAATCATTGTGATTTTGATTTAAATTTTCTTGAAAATGATGTTAAACTTCTTTTCTGTGCTGTTGCTCTTTCTTTAGAGAAAAGTTTACTCAAATTCCCTACTAAACTGTCTTTTAATTTCTTGAAATATAAGCATGCTTTATATGTTTTGAACATAAGTCCTTTAATCATTATATTATTTTCGTCTATTTTCTCCAACTCTATATATTTAGAATGTGCGGAAGTTGGAATCTCCATGGTAGCAATGTAAAATCATATAGTCAGTTGGGAAAATTTGTCAGTTCCTCAAAATATTAACAACGAAATGACTATAGGACACAACCTAAATACCTAAGGGAACTAAAAACACATAAAGTTGGACCTATAAGGAGCGCAACAGATAAAAAAAAAAAAAAAAAAAAAGTTCTTTCTGCCAAACCTGACCATCTAAGCTTGATCCCTGGAACTCAAATGGGAGAAGGAGAGAACAGAGAACAGACTCCTGCAAGTTGTTCTCTGATGTCCACAGGCAAGCAATGGCACACGTGTACACACATTCACACCCACACATACACAAAGTAAATAAATACTTTTTTTAAAACACAAAAACTTAAACACAAATGCTATTAACATTATTCATAGAAGCAAAAAGTATAAAATTGTAAATGTCCATCAAGCGATGGATGGGAAATAAAATGTGGCATATGCATGTAATGTCATATACTGTTCTTCAGCGAAAAGAAATTAAGCATAAATACATGCTATAATGTGGATGGACCTACATAGCACAATGCTAAGACAGAAAATTTTCACAAAAGATGACATCATGTTTGACACTAGTCATATAAAAATGCCAGAATATAAAATTCTAGAGACACAGAATAGAAGTCTAGTGAAATTAGTGGTTGTCTCAAACTACCAGTAAGGGAATATAAAGGGAATTGATAATCAGTGTGGGTTTTCTTTGGGGGTGATAAAATGTTCTAAAGTTAGGTAGTTAAAATGATGGTGCTACTCTGTGAATATTGTACAAACCAGTGAATAATACATGCTGTTTGCTAAAATTTTATGGCATGTAAACTGCATATCAAGAGAACCTTCCTAAAAATCAAATATCTAAATAAAAAAGCATTAAGAGAGTTTACCTCCAAGCTTCCTCTTCCCCAAGAGCATGCCCTCCCAACACATGTGCTGACTTCAAGTTACCCTTTTCAGATAGCTGAACCCCTGAACAACATGAGAGGTTTCAAGATCCCCAGAGGAGGCCTGAAACTATGGTGTAAACATGCACACATATGATAACACTCAATTTACAAATTAGGCACAGTGAGGGATAAATATCCAATAATAAAAGAAAACAACCATAAAAATATAAAGAAGTTAATTAAAATTTATAAATCATTTATTTCTGGAATTGTCCAGTAGTATTTTTTGACTCTGACTGACCAAGTGAAACTAAAACTGCTAAAAATGTAACTTCCATTAAGGGAGGATGGCTGTGAGACTTCCGTACTGACACTGTGTTTACGGTTATTTTCCGCAGGGTGTCACCTCATAGGGTCACACTGTATCTTGTGTTTAGTCCAGAGATCATAGACCTCAGTTGCTGTGACTGATGAGATGTTGGTTTTATTTTTCTTCAATATGTGTTTAGACCATCTAACCTTCCGCTCCAATTTTTATCTGCACATGTTGGTTTAAGATCTTAATTTGTTGACATAATACTCAATCCATGTTCTTATGAACCATCGAGGTAAAGGCAAATTGACTAGGCAATTCCATAAGCAAAAACCCCACATAGGAAGAGGACACCCACCGTGCTTATAGCAAGACTTTATTTTTAATATCCTAGAAATGTTTGTACTTAACAACATAAGGTTTGGTAATTTCACAGAATGTGCAGGCCAATATTTCATTTATAAGACCTTCAATGTTGTCTGTCACACACTCGTCATATCCCTCTAATAGAAGAAAAAATTGCATTTATGTTATTCCCCCACCCTCTTTCTAAATTAAGAAGTGATGAAACATTAGCCAAAAAGTTAATACATGTTAATACTCATCACTATTTGCAATATTAGTTATTTATATTAAATATTTTTTCTTTTTATAAATTTTATCAACTCTTTGTGTATTTCATACAGAATATCATAATCAGTTTTATACCCCCTTTCCCATTGGCACCCTCCCCCCCACACACCCTTTGGATTTCATGCATTCTGTCATTTGTGAAGGCATATCAAGTCAAGTTATTGTCCCCAGACGTTCCTCACTGCAAGTTCATCTACTGAGGTCTAGTCAGTCTACCTAGAGTCCCTGACTTTAAGAAGATCAACTCTTCTGCTGTTCATTTCCCCAGTTCTGTGCTGGGTTTTTGTCTGCTTGAGTTTGCATGGGAATTATGCATGCTGACACCATTGCTGCAGGTTCATAAGAGCAATGTCCCAGAAGCCTGTAGCACTCTATTTCCATATGGTCATGCACCTCCTCCCTGACTCTTACAATCTTTGTGCCCCCTCTTCCACAATGGTCCCTGAGCCCTGGGTGTATAAAGTTATCTTCATGTACACAAAGAGATAAAGCAAGATTGCTGTATTGTTGACCAAGGTGGTAATCCTGAGTCTAACAAAACTAAGTGGAAATAGGATAATAATATGACTGAAAATTGAAAAACGACCTAAAGCATAATCCCATGCTAATTTTTAGGTATTTTGTGTGTTACATTTTATGTTTATCTCTAAGCTTATTCTACCATGAAGAAACCAGCCAGTTCAAGGACTTCCAAGTGGAATTTTTCCCCTAATGGTTAAAAGGTCGAAAGTCTTGTTATGATTGAATATAAAGTGTTCTCCATGATTTAAGCACATGGTTCCCAGTTGCTGCTGCTATTTTTGGGATGGTGGAAACCCTAGGAAGTTAAGCACAGCTGGAGGAATTGGCCACTGACGCAGGCCACTGAAGATTACACACGGTCGCTGCTGCCTTCCCCTCTGTCTGTTTTCTGTCCCAGGTTACAGACACAGCTTGCTCCTTCATATTGTCTTCTGGCCATGGTGGTGTGACACCCTACAGCCCAGAATTAGCAGAGGCAAAGGCTGTGGACTGAAATCTCTGAGATGCTGAGTGAAAATATATCACCTTTCTATTTGAATGGTTGTTGAATTTTGTTAGTTGGTTAGTGTTTTCTCACAGCAAAGTCTGATTAACATTGGTGTAAGACTCATTAAATTTCCACAAAAAGAAGAGTGCTGCAACATATTTTGTTCCCTTAAGCACTATCATGCTATACACTCTTGTAGTTTCTTACAACATAGATTGGGATGGGAAGGGCCTCCTCCCTAGCCCATGTGACCTCTGAGGAACAGATCCTCAAATGACCTTAAGAGAAAAAATAAATCGGTTTATCTGGACCAACTGTATGGCCTTAAACACCCAAAAGAAAAGTATAACCAAAGATTAAAAGGGCCAATATAATTTCATAAGAGTCCATATGTATAGCTAAAGGCTACATAACAAGCAACAATGCCAGATAGATGATACCTTCTTTTGAGTTTTGGGTGGCCAAAGGGATTCCCAGATTATAACCCAGCTTAGGACTGGGAAAATGAACAGCAGACCCCAATCTTATCCAAAGGAATATTGACAACTGATTACCACTAGATGAGGAACAGCTGACCCTCCTAAAACAAAGACCTCTAGATAGGGTGACTAGATTCACCAAAAGGGCAAGTAGTGGGGAATGGCTGGGGGTGCCGAGAACACAGTAGACAGATATCAGAGTATAAGGGCTCTAGTAGGGGGAGGGAGGCAATGGGAGGGTGCTACCTGGGAAGTGGGTGTAAAATAAATTAAAAAAAAAATTCTTCAAAGCATAAAATTTTATTCCTTAATAGATGTGAAAAGTGAAAAACATAACCATTGAAATCTACCTGATGACATTATACCCATGGCTTTATAGACATGCACCAAGGATCCAAGTGCAACCGATTATGACTAGTAATAATCAGATGAATCAGATTTAGAGATGCATGCGCCAACATCTCAGTGTTAGTAGCAAAAACAATGAGTCTTTCTGCAAAAACTGTGTATTTTAATAATGAAATGGAGATCTTTTTAAAGCTTAAAACCTGATTTAACTTTATGTCTTATAGGGTTTATATGGAGAACAATATTATACAACTGTATTAATTCAACTGTAAACCTAAAAATTTACAGCCAGTTTTGAAAGAGACGCATCCTAGCTCTGGAAATTGTTATTGAATATGTCAATGCTGTTGTAATGAAATGCCTCTTCTAATTATATGGTTATTAAATAAATATTTTTTAAGTTAAAAAATTTTGTGTAACTGGAATAGGAAAGAGTTGGTCTCTCTGGATTTTTCCTTTTTTTGGCTCAGGATTATTCTTGTAAATGTCATTCAAACTGGTTTCATGTAAGGCAATGTATTAATTTCTACTGATGTACAGTATTCCATTGTGTGAACTGAATTTTTTAACCTATTCTATTTAAATTGTATATCTAGTTTCTTTCTAACTTAAGACTGTTTCAAAACATTTCTATAGAAATTTTTTCACATGCCTTTTGGTGCATATTTGTAGGTAACTTATTTAAATATGTATTTATACATTGATTAACTAGATTATGGGATAGGTATATATCCAACTTCAATAAGCGTTGCTATGTTCCAAGGTATTTTCACAGCTAACATACTGAATAACACTGCTTGGCAGTGTCTTGCTGCTTCACTCCTGCCACTTTAGTCCTGCTGGTTCCGCTATTTCTGCCAGTTACCATTTCTGTTATGCTAGTTATGCTAGTTTCCACTTCAGTTATACTAGTTTGTATGTAGTGACATTTTTATTTCAATTTCCAGTTTCCTGATAATTAATTAGGTTGAGAATCTTTCTGTGGTGTATTAGACACTGTGGGGATGTGCTTTCCTGTAAGACATATGTGTTTAGTTTTGTGCCTCTTGTTCTTTAGAGAAGTTGGGTAGATTTTGTGGGTACTTTGTGAACCCAAATGTTTTATATTGATTATATCTTTCTTACTTTGTGGTTCCTCTTTTGCTCTTTTCATGAATATAAGTTCATATATCACTGTAACCCATTTTATGAGTGTTTGTATGTATTTTTAATGCTTTGGAAGCTAATAAAAAATTATTGATCATGGTAAATTCATGATATATTCCTGTAACATCTTAGAAATATTTTACCTTTGTGTCTAGTATTTTATATGGTATAGGAGTAAGAATCAAGATTTATTTTTAATCAACCTTACATTACTTTTTGAAAATATCATTAATTCCCCATCACATTGTATTAATCATGTACCAGTACCAATTTGTATAATTATGTTTTTTTCTTCTCTGTCTTATCTAATGTCATCTCTTGTTTGTCTCACTTTGTCTTGATAAGAAAGTTTTAATTATTGTTGCCTTATAATGAATTTTAATGGCCAACAATAAAAGTCCTTAGAAAAAATTGTATTGGTTTAATTTTAAATCAAATTGTCAATCAATTACTTAAAAAGTAGAATTTTTATTGTAGATGTATTGAATCAATAAATTAATTCAGTAAAAATTGACATCTTTTAAATTGCTTCACCAAACTATGAACACACTAGATTCCTTTGTTCCTTTGTGATCTTAATTTATATCACTACATTTTGTCATTTCTCTAGTGTAAGAATTCCATAAATTTTGTATTTTATTTTCCTGTAGATTTAAACTATTCCATGATAATATAAATTCTATTTCTTGAATTTTTATTTTCCAATTGTTTATTGATAGTATATAAAATAATCTCATATTAAAAATCTGATGCTTCATCTTTTGGCTGAAAGGCCCTAAAACCTCTGATTCATTGATTTACATCTATCTTTTTAACTCTTTAGCCATTTCCATGGGCAACACACTAATTTCCATGTCAAAATCTCACCAAACATATTGCTATAGTGTTTAATTAATCTTCTCTTGATCTTGGTAAATGGTAATCTATCCTGGTAAAACCACAGACTACCTATCACTCTACTAATTTAAAGACTTCCATAACCTAGAGATAAAGTTCTTAGTGTACAAAGCCATCAATAGTCTGATTTCTTCTGTATTCCACTTACCAATGCAAATCTATCATGTGGTTAATCATTGCCACTCTACCAATAGTTTTTAAATAGAACAGTGTTGTATACATTTATACAACATTATGTCGTTTGCTATGGCCTTGTACCTCTACTTGTCATGTTCTGTCTTCTTTGCTTCTCAACCAAGGAATCTCCTACACAGCCTTCCAGACCTAACTCAGATGGCTGTGCTCTGGTAGCCAACCTTCACATCACCACTCTTTGTAATTACTCTACCCAACATTTTCTTTATATATTATTAAAGAGAGGGTGTATTTGTTATTTTCTAACATCAGTTTTTTGTTTAAATATATTGAACGCTGTAAAAAATTAAAACAAAATACATGCAAGCTAAAATTAATGGCTATGTGGTGGTTCATAGGTTACTAATAAAGAACAAGTCTTTCTAAAAAATTTTTGGCTCTTGGGGATGGAGAGTAGGTTCAGGCATTAAGAGTACTGACTGCTCTTGCAGGGGACCCAGGGTCAGTTCCCAGCACCAAATGGAGGCTAAAAACTGTCCATAACTCCAGTTCTAGGGAATCTAACTCCATCTTCTGTCTTTTTCGGGCATTGTATAGATGGGTGCACTTACATTCTCACAGGCAAAGCACCCATGCACATAAAACAAAAATAAATAAATCAAGAACATTTAAAAATATTTTTGCTCTGACTTCAGTTGATCACTTATAAACCTAAGAAGCTCTAGACATTCTAAACATTCTTGTTTCAGGTAGAGTATGGTGGTTATAGAGGACAGACCTATATTCCAGCTCTCTGTGGAATATTCTATCCAGTCCTATAATAAATAATTTTGCATGCATTGGATTCACCAAAAAAATAATCACAGGATTATATTTACTTAAACCTAAGACCACGGAACATAACCTTTTAGTTAGCTAGAAATAATTAGTCACTTCATGTTAAAATAAGGCAAAATAAATGATTACTAACAGTCTATGCTACACTTGTCAGTTATGAGTGTTCAAAGAATCATTTCCTTTTATGACTTCACCCCTAGTGAACAACACTGCCTGGCAAAGCAGATGCTTATTAATGTTTATTAAAGAATGCATTTGGGATACTAAAGGTACTGTGACTAGAAGTGCTAGCAGTGCTTAGCTGAAAGGCTTTGTTTTGTTTTGTTTTGGTTTGGTTTGGTTCCTAGCACTTAAAAAATCTTATGATTCTGTATATAAAAGACCCGGAAGACTTCAGCAGAAAACTCTTACATCTGATAAGCACAATAAACAAAGTAGCAGGATACAAAATTGCATGAAAATCAATATCTTTTCCATATGCCAACAGCAAACATACTGAGAAAGCAATCAGGGAAATGGATCCATTCAAGATAGACTAAAAAAAAGTCTTGCAATAAACTTAGTCAAAGAAGTGAAAGACTTGTATAATACAAACTGTAAGAAAGATATTGAAGAAGAAGATATCAGGAAATAGACCTCCCATACTCATGGAGCCATAGGATTAATATCATGAAAATGGACATTCTGTCAAAGGCATTCTACAGATTAACACAACCTCCCATTAAAATTCCAAAATGATTCTTCCAGAGACTGAGAAAAAAATCTCAAATTTTATATGGAAGCATAAAAAGCCAAGGATATCCAAAGTAATCACAAACAATAGAAGAGCTGGAGACATCACCATCCCTGATTTCAAATTATACTGCAGAGCTATAGTAATTAAAACAAACACATTGATCAATGGGCTAGAACTGAGGACCCAGATTAAATACATACACTTATAGTCACCTGATTTTTGACATAGCATCAAAACAAACACTGACAAAAGACAGCATGTTCAAACTGAATAACTACATGTGGAAGAATGAACTAGATCCTTCTCACTCTGCACAAATCTCAACTCCAAATGAGTCAAGGACCTCAATATAAGAACTGATACCTTGAATGAGATAGAGAAGAATGTATGCAATACACTAATAGACACAGGAAAGGAATTTCTGAACAGAATCCCAATAGTGCAGGTATTAAGATCAACAATTGACAAATGGGAAAACCTCATGAAATTAAACAGCTTCTGTACAGGAAAGGACACCATCATTTGGGTGTGGGTTAATATGTAGAATATACACAGAACTCAAAGAAGTAAACAACAGCAATAAAAAGCCCCACAAAACATCCCAATTAAAAATTGGGGCAAAGAACTGAACAGAAAATTTTCAAGAGATGTAACATAAATGGTTAAGGAATGTTTTTAAAATGTTCAACATCTTTAGCCATCGGGGAAATGGAAATTAAAGCAGTTGAGGATTTTATCTTACCCCAGTCAGCTTAAATAAGATCCAGAAAACAAATGGTCACAAATGCTGGTAAGGATTGGAGGGAAAAGAAACACCTATTCGCTACTGAAGAGAGTTCAAAATGATGCAGCCACTATAAAAATCAGAGTGAGGTTTCCTCAGAAAGTTAGAAGTAGATCTACCATGTGATCTAGTCATACAACTAATGGGCATATACCCAAAGGGCTCTATAGCCTACTACAGAGAAATGTGTTCATTGCTGATCTAGTCACCACAGTCAGGAAATGTAAACAATCTAAATGTCTATCAACTGATGAATGAATAATAAGATATGGCACATTTACACAATGAAATATTATTCAGCTGTTAAAAATGAAATTATGAAATGTATAGGTAGACGGATGGAATTGGAATTAATCACCTTGAGTGAGGTAACCCAGACCCAGTAAGACAAACATCATATGTTAATATTCATAAGTGGGTCCTAGCTTTGTGTCTTTCATTTGGAACACTTCTAGAGGTCAGGAAATTAGTAAGGACCATGCAAGTGGGCTTCAAGCTTGGGGAGATAAAACACAATGATACAGGAAGGGATAAATGGGTTGGGGAGTGGGAAGGCAGGATAGCTGAGGGAATAAGGATAACTAACACTGGAGGCCTTTTGAAAAAGTCCTATGGAAACCTACTAATATAGAACCTTCTTAAAAACATATACATACTATATAAAAAGCATTTAAATGGAGTTACCATATTAGTGGTGGGGAGTTTCAATGGCCATACTAAACAGATACCACAGGCTAGCAATTTAAAAAACCCTATGACAGGAATGGATTCCCTATTTTGGAATTATTGACCAGGAGAGTCTCTTAGACCCTCAAGCAATACTGGCTATTGCATTGTTCTTGCTTACCTGCCAGAACTTGAGCGTAAGACCTTACTGCTGAAGACACTATATATTTGTGAGTCATAGAACAAACAAGGAGAAATGAAGCTGGAAACATCATCATCACTGGCTAGTTTTCATAGTGCTGGAGGGTGCTATGCATACTATTGGAAGAGAGAACAATCATCAACCTTATTTAGTTGAAAATTCTTTGAACTCCAATAATAATTGGCCTGGAAAGATAAGTCCATGGTACAATCATGGCATGAATGTTATGAGAGTAGTCAACCAGTTCCTGATTGGATTTAAGGCCTACTTAAGATGGAGCCCATACCTGCCATAGTTATCAGGACCAAAAACCCATGTCTAGACATGTCATACGTTTTAGAGGAGATCCTACTATTATTATTCTGCTCAATAGATATAGTATTAAACTAACTCCTAATGACTTTGTTACACCTATAAATTAGTGCATCTCTCAACTCTCACCAGAGAAGCTTCTTGCAGTAGAAGGCAATTAACAAAGATAACCTACAACTGTTGAAGTGTCAGAATATCAGACACAGCAAAGTGCTTAGCCCTAAGTGGCACACCTATATCACATCCTCTCCTCCAAGACTCAGGGATCGTTGCAGAAGAGGAGGCAGAAAGAGTGTAAGAGCCATAGGTGGTAGGAGAGTGCAATGAAACCATTTTTCAGACACAATAGGACAGTTGCACATATGAACCCCCAGTGTTTGTGACAATATACACAAGACCTGCTCAAGCCCAAACCAGACAAAAACCCTTCATAATCCGGGCACGGTGATGCATACCATTAATCTCAGGACTCAGGAGGTAAAGGCAGGCAGATCTCCATGAGATCAAGGTTAGCCTGGTCAACATGCAAATTCAAGGACATCTGGGGATATGGGGAGACCCTGTCTCAAAAAACACAAAGCAACAACAACAACACAACATGGAGGGGAAGTAGACACAAAGCCCCACCCTTAAGTGAAGATCTATTAGCAATTGATAACTGCTGGGAGGAGTCAGTTTTCTTTAAGGGTGTGATACTGTTCAGGTGAACCACACTCCAGAGGATGGACCCACATCGAAGAGAATTTAGGGAACACAGATTAAACTCAATAGGAATTTAAAATATAATAGAAGATTTGAAATGACAGTCATAGGGAGGTAGAGGAAGATCTTAGAGTAGATGAGGAAGGGAGTCTGAATTTGATCAAAATACATTGTATAGAGCTGGAGAGATGGCTCAGCGGCTAAGAGCACTGACTGCTCTTGCAGAGGATCCAGGTTTGATTCCCAGCACCCACATGGCAGCAGTAAACCATCCTTAACTCCAGTTCCAGGGGAATCTGAAGCCCTCTTCTGACCTCCATGGCATTGCATGGCACAGGTTCACTTATATACATGCAGGCAATACACTCATACACATAAAATAAAATCAATAAAATATTTTTTAAAACACATTGCAATTCTCAAAGAATCAATAAAATATTTAAAAATTATTTCAGATCCGTTATAACTAGATGTTTGTTTTTCCACAAAATTTATATGCTAAAACCTAAACCCTAGAATAACAGTAAACAAAGGTGGGGACTTTGAGAATTATTATGTCATGAGCACTCTGCCCTCAAAAATGAAATCAGTATCCTACCAAAAGAGATCTCCTTCTTGACCTGCCCTCCATCTCTGAACCAGGTACACAGGCACAGGGACCTCCAATGAGTCTGCTGTCCTCCCAGCCTCCATTATTGTGAGGAACACATTTCTGTTGCTTATAAGTTACTTTGTTAGAGAAGCCAAAACAGAACAAGATATTAACCGAACAGGCCAGTTTCCTTATTTTTGAGAATTTATAAACTTATAACTCTGAATTGTTAAGCACATTTAACCAGAGATGATTTTATTGGTTTGAAATGTATGTAACCATATTCAATCACTGGAAGGATTAGAAAAATTATAAGAAAAAAATGACCTATACAAAAAATATACATGGTAATTCCAACACTATTTAAAAACCTTCTCAATTAGAAGGAATTGTACACATTTGAACATACTCCACTGACAAAATGCATGCAATAGGATTAAATAACAAGAAACAAATGGCTAAAAGGATAATTCACACAGTATCAAGTCCTGTCTGTGCTCTTTATCTCACTTAAGTGTGTTAAACTGACAGGAATCACAATACTGAGAAGCTATTACTGAACTTCAGAGTGGTGAAGTTAATTTTGTTGCCAATTTTCACACAACTAATGCTAAATACAGTTTTCAAAAGATGATTATTTATTTTGAAAACTTCCTACCAGTCTAGTTTATGGTCCATAAGTTTCCCATTAATTATCATGGGATTTGAAGAAAGTTGAATTGTTCATTATATCAGGTCACTGGAGAGGGGGACATAAAGGAAGCATAGCTATCTAGCAACACGTATTATTTAGATTAACGTGTCAAGTCTTCTGACTATTTCGTATACACTGAATTGTTTCCTCTAAAGTGAATGAAATTTGCTTGCACATTCAATACTTACCGACCAGGAACCTCCTATTCACTCAAAGCTGAGAATTTAGGGGAGATGTAGCATTCGATCAGCCACAGTACTGACTGAATAATAATGGACAGAAAATTAAATTGAATAAAGTGAGCATAGTATGTTTAAAAGAAAAGCGCACTCTGATCTGAACAGAAGGTGGAGATATGCAATAAGATATTCCCAAGGGCTTGATTTTGCTGTTCAGAAATAGAAAGAGCTAAGCATTATTTAAGAAGCTGTAATTGTTTGTATCATGTTAATTTATACAGCAGAAAACATTATGATGAAGATGCCTTTTTAAAAAAATCTATTTGTAGAGCTTATAAGCAATTGCAGGTACTCAACACTAATCTTTTAGCAATGTTTGAAAGAGAAACGACTATCAATTAATTTCATTTTAATCTGAAAATTATGTTTATTGACCTTTATCACAATCACTTTTTGCTCCTTTCATGCAGGATTTTCTTACCACCCAGTTGTAGTTTAGTTAATACTGCTTGCCTAAAATAATAGGATACCAGCTGTCCTTGGCTGGTTTTTAACTAGATCACTACAGGTTGTTTCTTATGCTACAAAAGCATCATTCTTGCTGTTCAGTTCAGTACAGCAGCCACTAACTAAAAGTAATCATTTACATTTGAAATACATTTCTTCAAAAGGGTCACAATTTTGTTTCTCAGTCTCACTTGCCACATGTCAAGTTCTTGATAGTCACATGTGATGAGTGCCATCTTTGTATTGAATGAATCTATCACAGGCAGAATCTCTACTGGACAGCAGTGGTATAGTTCATAAAGCAGAGAATCTTCCGTGCCTTACCAGAAAATGAAATTTTCAATCAGGAAAAAGCTCTGTCAAAATCTGTATGGTTTGGGAGAAAGGGGAAGCTCCCCAGTGACCAGCCCACGTTGATTCATTTCATATGAAATTCTTATCCTGTTTTTATCAAGAAAAACAAAAGTTAATAAAGTGTAACTCCGGGTGAGAAAGCAAAGCTCAATCACTAGTAAAGAAAACAGAAAAGGTGGCATCTCGCGTGACTCATTAAGCATCTCTTCAGTATCACTTTTCTTGAACACACGATCAAGAACAAAGGAGTCCACGGGGAAGAATGTGTTATCATTTTTATTTCACCTTGAAGGTTTCTTATTGATTTTCCAGTGGTTTCCAGCAATGATATTCACAGATATTAACTTTTTTTTTCTTTGCCTCAGGGTTCCAGAAAAATCCAGCTTTAGGCAGAAATGAAAATGCATATATTTAATTTAGTTTGAGAAAGTCCAAGGCGGCGAAGATGAAGACAGAAGGTGAGGAAAGTGGTATATTGAGAAGAAACATGGGAACTTCACTTCCTGAAGGGCAGAGTGTTTCATCCAGAGAACAATTTAGTACAATGGGGCTTCCCTAGAGTTTTCAAGAAGAAAGCGTAGATTGGCATAGCCGGTGAACAGGAAGAATAATGGCATGCGAGTATTCTGTCTCCCCCCCCCCAACTCCCTTCTCCCACCTGCTGAGATACATATAATGGAGAGAAGACCCTTGGCTCACAAGATGTGT
This sequence comes from Nannospalax galili, assembly GCF_000622305.1. NCBI lineage: Eukaryota > Metazoa > Chordata > Mammalia > Rodentia > Spalacidae > Nannospalax > Nannospalax galili. The sequence goes on along the minus strand of NW_008352832.1, from coordinate 453,002 downwards.
TCCAAACAATGTAACCATCCATCCAGAATGGAGTGGGGCCAGCAAGGTGTAGAAAGACCACAGCCTGCAGAGGAATGTGAGAAAACACGCTGTAGTTCAACTTTCTCTCCAGACAGTCCCTGGAGCGAAGGAGATGGAAGTGGGACTTGGGATCAGTGTTGGAGTGAGTTTGTGTTTCAAACCACTCCTCACAGGGAGGATGATTAGAGTGGCTAAGGTGTACTCCCCACTGCATCTGGAGACATTTAGGAAGAAAGAAGGGGGAATATTTTGCAAATGGTACATTGAAAAAAAAAAAAGAGAGAGAGAAAATCATCAAAGTGTCTCCATGGAAGGCCCACTTTTGTGTTAGACAAATATGGGAGGGGCTAGAGAGGCGGCTCAGTGGTTAAGAGCACTTTCTGCTTTTCTAGAGGACCGGAGTTTGCTCCCAACGCCCCACTGGGTAGCTCACAACCAACTGTAACTCTAACACTAGGGAATTCCAACACCTTCTTCTGTCCTCTGGGAGCAACCACATACATGTGTTGTAAAACATATAGACATAAAAACCATTTTTTTAAAAAAAGTAGAAAAAAGACAAACAGGGGAATAGAAACTTGTAAGAGCTTAAACAGAGGCTAGGGCTGGAGAGATGGATCAGTGATTAAGAACACTATTCTTGCATAATACCTGGATTCAAATCCTAGCACCCACAGTGGCAGCTAACAACTGTTGTAACTCCAGTTCCAGGGGATCTGACAGCCTCTTCTGTTCACAGGCATTGTCCGACATGGGTGCACTTACCCACATGCAGGCAATACACCCATACATACAAAATGTTTTTTTAAATTAAAAAAAATTAAACAGACTATCCTCAGACCTCTTGGGGTAAGTCTATAGTGCAGCCCTCCACGCCGGGACTCCCTAAGCCACATTCATCATTCATCCTTCCATATCCCCCCCCCACTGGCTAACTCTCCTAGCCTGCACTACTATCCTTAGGCCTCTTGGGGTAAGTCTATAGCTCAGCTCTCTGCACCGGGACTCCCTAAGCCACATTCACCCTTCCATCCCTCCCGCCGTTCTATACTCCTATTTTGGGCCCTGTGCCATTCCTAGTCTTGGGGCCCCAGACACCTGGGGAACCAATACTGCTTCCTGATCCTTCTCACCCAGACCAACTCAGTCCCGTTCTTGGGCCCAGGAGCAGCGCTTCTGGTCCTGGCCCCACCCTCACCTCTCTCTGCTTCCCTGGGCCTGCACCACTGGCTAACTCTCCTAGCCTGCACTACTATCCTCAGACCTCTTGGGGTAAGTCTATAGCGCAGCCCTCTGCGCCAGGACTCCCTAAGCCACATTCACCCTTCCATCCCTTCCGCCAATCTATACTCCTAGTTTGGGCCCTGTGCCATTCCTAGTCTTGGGGCCCCAGACACTTGGGGAACCAATACTGCTTCCTGACCCTTCTCACCCAGACCAACTCAGTGCATTTCTTGGGCCCCAGGAGCAAAGCTTCGGGTCCTGGCCCCGCCCTCACCTCCCTCTACTTCCCTGGTCCTGCAACACCCGCCAGCCTCTTTCTGGGGCTGAAAGCCTCTTTCTGGGGCTCCAAGGCTTACCTTCCTTCTCCCTGATCGTTTGCATCCAGTACAACCCAGCTACTCAATCCACTCCCTGGGTAATCTTGGGGCTTCTTCACTCCCCATCTGCCTTTGTATCCCTGCATGGCGCAGCCACGGCCAGGGTCTCAGGTCAGTCCAACACCCAAGTTCCTGAGGCCAAAAGCATCTTAGAAGATGCCAGACCTAAAAGTCTGAAAACTTCTGATCCACATTGGAGTTGGGCCACCGCGGAACTCCTGAAAACAAAATCAATCCGGCCACAACAATATAAAATCAAAAGAGAGAACCAGAAGCTTAGATGAACCAGCTCTTCATACCCAAAAAGTAAACC
>NW_008352832.1:449695-450071 GCF_000622305.1 Nannospalax galili | reverse complement strand
AACCAACCCTTCTGAGAGTTCTGGGAGCAATACAAAGAGCTGAAGAAAGGAATGACTATACCCAAGGGGTTGTAGAAAGAACTCCAAGGAGGGTATAACAGTGTAAAAGTACAGCTATAGCAAGATTGTAAACAACAACAATGAAATGACAGGATTCAATACTCATCTTCCATTAATAACTTTAAACATTAACGGACTGAACTGCCCAGTCAAAAGACACAGACTATATGAATGGATCAAGTAACAAAACCCATCTTTTTGTTGTCTGCAAGAAACTCATCTAACTTTCAAGGGCAGACACTATCTCAAAGTGAAAGGATGGAAAAAAATATACCAAGCAAATGGCACTAAGAAAAAAGCAGGCGTAGCAATCCTA
>NW_008352832.1:448219-448878 GCF_000622305.1 Nannospalax galili | reverse complement strand
ACAAACACTCTCTGCATTGGGTTTCTTTAAAAAAATAAAAAAAAAAAAAAAACCAAGTTGCATACTTAAACATTCTTATCCCAAAAGAGAAGAAGGGTATAAAAACAATCACTCTAAAGCCTGAAACTCTGAAACTCTTAGAAGAAAACATTGGGAAAAACCTACAAGATATAGGTGTAGGAAAGGACTTTCTAAACCGGATACCAATAGCCCAGGAAACAAGGGCAAGAATTAACAAGGGGGACCTCATTAAACTAAAAAGCTTCTGTACAGAAAAGGAGACAACCAAGGAAACAAACAGAAAACCCACAGAATGGGAGAAAATCTTCACCAGCGACACATCTGATAGAGGTTTAATCACCAGAATATATAACGAACTTAAAGAACAGAGAACCAAGACAAGAAGCAACCCTATTGAAAGATGGGCTAAGGAGCTGAACAGAGAGTTCTCAAAAGATGTTCAACATCACTAATAATCAGGGAAATGCAAATTAAAACCACTTTAAGATTTCACCTTACCCCAGTCAGACTGCCTAAGATCAAGAAAACAAATGATACCAAATGTTGGAGGGGATGTGGGGAAAGGGGAACACTCATCCACTGCTGGTGGGGCTGCAAACTGGTTCAGCCCCTATGGAAAGCAGTGTGGAGAACTCTTA
>NW_008352832.1:429949-446544 GCF_000622305.1 Nannospalax galili | reverse complement strand
TCTTCTGTCTTCTGTATGAAAAAATAAACAAGTATCTTCAGAAGTCCCTCAAATTAAGGTAAAGAATAAGAACAAATCATTCTGGAAGAACGCAAAGGAAAATAGCTTTAGATATTTAAGTGACAATTTTCTCATAATTGTATATAGAGATTAGAAATGCATGTGAAAACATCTCAATGTCAATTGCCTTTGAATGAATTCTTCTGTATGAAAAAATAAACAAGTATCTTCAGAAGTCCCTCAAATTAAGGTAAAGAATAAGAACAAATCATTCTGGAAGAACGCAAAGGAAAATAGCTTTAGATATTTAAGTGACAATTGAATTTATTCTCATAATGGTTTTAATAGCTTTTGTATAATCTTCATCGCTATTATGAGATATAAAATGTATTTGTCAAATCTGTAATCATTATGCCAAAAAATCTGAATTACTGTAACATTTTGTATATTGTTAAAACTGTAACTTTAATTGTAAAAAAAAAATTTTTTTTTAAATTAAACAGAGGCTAATTGATGATGGCAGACTTAAGTTCCATGTGGCACCACGGTAATATTTAGCTGGCTGAGAATGGTGAAGGCCTGGTTTGAGTGGGCATTTACATTAGTCAGGATTCTAGAGGAACAGAACTGATTAAGTGAACATACGATTTCGTCAAACAAGCTTTCACAATACACTCAAAATAGTAATCACCGTCTCACACTTGAAAGACTGAGAACTCGGTAGTTGCTCAGTCTACAAGGCTGGATACCTCAGCAGTCCCAGTCTGGCACTGAAGACTGGAAGATTCCCAGAAAACCACTGGTCCTCAGTCCATGTTGGAAGCCTGAAAATGCTGGTTCGAATATCAGCAAGGGAACCAGCAGCAGCAGTGACATGGTAAATTAATTTGGTGGAGAAAGGGAAGGAAGACTATGTGAGCAAAATGCAAATAATCTTTCTTTTGTGTCCTTTTTATCTGGACTGCTAGTTAGAAGGGGCTGCCCACATTTGGGATGAGTCTTCCTGCATCAGTCAAGATAATTCCTCAATTGAGGCTTCCTGCTCAGGTGATTCTAAATTACAGCAAGCTGACATCTAAAACAAGATATTACACAGCTTCACGTGTGTAAGTGCTCATGTAGCCTTTCAGAAGGATTTAGGAGTAAGGGGTGCCTTATGTTGACTGACAAAAAGCAGGAGTGACTTAGATCTTCACTGAATTTGTATTCTTGGTTATATTCTATGTGGTGGGGGCAACAGAGTTGGGGAAAATAAAACGGAATGGGTTGGGTCTTTCACTGGCATGTGCAGTTGGTATCTACCTCTCATCCAAGTTCAAAGCCTGACTTGTGTGAGCAGGCAGAGGGGTACCAGCACTGGAGACAAGAAAGGATGAGAAGACATCCCCAATAAAAATGTCTTTTGATAACATTAAGCAAACAGCAGAAGAGCTGCCTTTGCCAGGAGACTCTGGGCACGGCGATGGTCAGAAGGGTGTGGGTGTTCCACATGTTCATATTTCCTTACATTAACATTTGTATGTATCACAGTTGTATTTACCCCTGGCTTATATGTTGCTCTCTTGCACAAAATAGCAATTGATTCAGAAAATAAAACACATAGACTTTTTCTACAAATACTACTAAAACCACTTTAACATTGATCAAATTCTAAGGCAAAGGAATCTGATACATTATTTAATACCTAATCACTCTTTCATAAATGTTAGTATAGAAATGACGGGTTTTATCTTTTTAGCATTTTTTTTTTGAGTTTTTGGACATTTCATACAAGAGTTCTTAATCAAATTAAAACCCTTTCCCCAATCCATGCCCCTACTCCTCACCCACTGGGCCTCATGTATTCTGCCATACATGTTAATTCCCACCCAATCAAGCATTTTACTGGGATGTCTTTCAGTGCAAGTTCATCAGCTAGAATCTATTCAGTCTCTCTAGAGATCTTAAGGAAGGTCTACTCTCCCTCACCCAGCAGTAATCAGTCCCCAATAGTTCTCAGGCTAGGGCCAGCTTCCTGTGGCCTGAAGCCTCTGTTTCCCTATCTTTATCTGTGGGTGGGGTGGAAGGACTTCTATGGAAATCAGCAAATGTCTTTTTGCAGAAGAAGGGATTTTTAAATAGCTGTATACTTAATTTTCTGGATTGAATTTCATTTTTAAGGTAACTCCATGATCTTAAACATTTCTTATATTATCTTTTTTATTTATTATTTTTATTGTATGTATATGAGTGCATTGCCTGCAGGTGTATAAGTGCATTCATGTTGTACAGTGCCCTTGGAGGTCAGAAGAGGACGTCGGATTCCCCTGGTACTAGAGTTACTGATGATTACTAGCTGTCATGTGGATGCGAGAAGTGAGTGCAAGTGATGCAAGAGCAGTCAGTGCTGTTAACCACTGAGCCATCTCTGCAGCCCATCTTATACATATCTTAAATAAACCTTAAAAATGACAAACTTTGTACATTCGTTACAATACCTCTAAATATTATATTGGAATATGTCATACTAAATAAAATATTTATATCAAATCTAATTATTAGCAAATGTTCTTTCTAATATTTGCTATTATCTTTAACTTAAAATATTTACAAATTAAAGCATGTAATTTATAGAAAGATATTAGATAATAGATTGAATATTACTATCAGATAAATCTTCTGTGACTCCATTTGTGCTAAAAAATGCACAGAACTTAATATAGTCTTTTACAAAACTGCTAAAAACGTGCAATGCAAGTAGTTATTAATACTCATTATAGATATGCAATAAAATTATGTTTAGTCCTAGTGACCTTATATCCTTTCTGATTTGCATTAACATGCTTTTTCAGAACTGCATAAAAATTGTGTTTAGCACAAGTATCGTAATATCCTTTCTTGGACCTGTGACTGTTTTCTTCATTTTATGTGGAACATTCAGGTTCTGAGTAGGTTACTTAAACACTCATCCAAGAAGTAAAGGAAATTGGAAATCCAATCAGCATTATACCTTTTGCTAACACAGAATCCTCTATCAAGGACATGTGGAGAATTGCCTTTCAGTAGCCAATAAATCCAAAAGCTGCACATTCACAGGAAAAAAGAGGAGAGACAGGGCTGGATTAAAATAAGATGAGGAACAGTGGAGACTGGGACAAAAGCTCAATAATATTTATGGAAAGTTCCTTCTCATTGGAAACAGATGCATGTAAAAGAGTTATTTTCCTCTAAGAAATAAAAGGGTTCACTGAAGCAAGTTAGGAACCAAAATTCCAGCAAACTTACTGGCCCCACTTACATCATCACACAAATGGGATGGCAGGTGAGGTTTAATAGTTAGATTGTTGGAAAACGTCTTAAATTCAGAAAAGTTGGAAAATTCCACACATGTACATGCCCCAACTAATCAGTCTGACAAATATTGCCTTCAAATATATTTCCATGAAAAAAAAATGAAATTATCATGAATAAAGTTGGTTTCCATTGCACTCCTTCATCAGCCTGCTGATCTCCACTTTCCAGTGGCCTTGACCATCAACACTTAGTGACTTCATCACATGCATACTTTTAACCTTTTATCTCATTTTTAGGTAATCACTATCAAAGTTTGTTGATTTTAGCTTTTCATATATGGTGTCAGTGCGTGCTATCATTTGCAACTCAACTTTTCTTTTGTGTTGACACATGTCAATTGCAAGAACATAGCGTATTTTGATTGTCTGTTCCTCTTTTGATGTTAATTTATTGGATTCCAATATTTCACTAACAATTCTAAAATGCCCATGAAAGTCTCTGAAATATACACATATGAGCATAATTTCTGAGGCCCAGGTAGAAGCATCTTCCAGTTTGGCATCTGATGAGGGTCCTAAGCTGAATCCTAAGATGCAACAGAACGCTCTATCAGGCATAACAAGTGAATGAGCTGTGTTTCTAGACATTCTGTGACTGTTTTCCATGCTTAGGACTTAGATCAGGCATGATCATTTTAGCAGGTACAGTTTGTAAGAAAGAATGGCATTCGGCTCTTTCTTAACATGGAGACAGCTGCACCGACCTTTGCATGGCTCATCTGCCTTGTTACATTCCTATGTGAGATTAGCTCTCTGATGAGGCTGTTTTTATTGATTGTTGTCACAACTAACTACTGTTTAATATTGTGGCTTTAAAGTATATTTAATAATCATTCATGTCTTTGCTCTCTCTTTTCATTTTTTAAAGCTGACTTGAGGATCCAAGGCTTGATCAATTACAATCACTACACACATTAATTTGATGAAGAAGATAATTATGATATTGCTTTGCCAGTCATTAAAACAATACATGTCACCATTTATTCACTTAATTTTTATAGTCTTTTTATTTTTACTTTATGTCTTTCATTATGTGTATTATTATAAATCACATAATCTTTATGTTTTAATTGGTTTGCTTGTTTATAGCAACAGTACTAATTTTAATACCAAAATGTCTCTTATTAGGATAATTAATCATCTTACTCATGTTATGAGATTTTTGTGGAATACTTTGGATTTTCTATGAACCAAATCATTGTCTGCAATTAAAAACAAATTTCCAAGTATTAAAATATATGATGTTTGTAATGTACTGCTGGTAGTTATCTACTTGAAAAATAATCTATGCAAAACTGTTAAGATTTGAAATCTTAAATCAGCATTAAATTTTTATCAACCTTTTTGCATGTGTCAGAAAAATCTTGATATTCGTTCCTTACCAAAATATCGTATTGCTAGATTATTCAGAAATTATCCTAATTTATCAAGACATATTAAAAATTATGTCAGAACCAAGATTCATTTGTTAATATTTTAGTTCATAATTGGATATTTCACTTTGCAAGTCAGTGCAAAATATTTTATTTACATTCATGTTAGCATGACTATTTCTTTTCTCACAATGTCTTTATCTGATTTTCCCAATATTAGCTTTCAAAAGTGATTTGAGTGTGTATTAGTATCTTGGTGTTTTCTGTTGCTGCAAAAAATACTGAGAGCAAGTAACTTATAAAAAGTAGTATCAGCATCCAGTAAGAGCCTTCTCCATGTATCATAACACTGCAGGGGACATCCCTGGTGAGAGGCAGCAGGAGTACCAGGTACAGACACTTCTCTTTTTCTTTTAAAAAACAGCATTTAAACTGAAAGCCACCATGGGAACCCAGTCCTAGAACCTTTCATCACAATTGTCTCCCAGTGGTGTTTCTGTAAACTGCATTGCTCTCATTGTCTATAATTTTGATAATTATTTGTTAGTAACATTTGTGGAGAATACTTTAAATTCCCAAATATCTGGTTAGTTTTCACTTTATATACTTTAATTATGAATAGAGTTCCACAACTTTTGTATTTAATAGTGAATTTTTTATTATTATAGTGAACATCATTGTTTAGGTGTTTGCTTTAAATCTTCTTTCATAATTTCAATTTTTTGAGGTAGAGGATTCGATTTTATTTGATTTGATTCTGAGACTAGACTTACTATATAGTCCAGCCAACCAAGAGCTGGAATTACAGGTATGTGACACCAGACTTAGCCATGATAATTCCATTTTTCAAAATTTATTTATTTTTTATGTATGAGTATTTTGTTTGTACATATGTAAGGGTACCCATGTCATGCAGTGCTCATGGAGGTCAGAAGAGGGTATTGGATCCCCTGGTACTGGAGTTATGAACAATTGTTAGCTACCGTGTGGGTGCTGGGAACCAAATCCATGTCCTCGTCAAGAGCTTTCACTCTCCAGCCCCAGATAATTCTGTTTTTTTTTTTGTTTTGTTTTGTTTTGTTTTGTTTTGTTTTGTTTTTTTAAAAAAAAAACTATTATTGTGTAACTTTCTTTTGGTTAGCATGATCAATATTTAACATTTTAGCTTGGGTTTTAGCTACATTTTTTAAATGTCTTTATTCTTTGGGAGTATTCTCCTTCTTAAGAAAAAAATTTAAGCTATTATAAACTATATTTTGCTATAGTCTGAGGCAGACATATTGGTACACACCTGAAATTTTTTCCAGCAGGAAGGAGACAGGAACAGGACCAGAAGTTCAATACCAGTCTGGCTATATACTGAGACCAATCCTGTTAAAAATATGTGAATGGATATAAATAATGAAGAAATAACACAGTATTTTACAGATTCTGCATTTTAACAGCTAAGTGAGTTACTGATTGTGTGAGTTACTTGTTTTTACTCACTGTTTTTGTCCTTGTGAGTAATATCTGACAGAGACAGTTCAAGAAGAGGAAAGATTTCTTTTGGTTCCCAGTTTCAGTGGTTTCAGGCTGTAATTGGCTGTTCCATTTCTGTGAGCCCAAGGGGAGGTTGAACACCATGGTTGTTCAAAACAGTTCCTTTCATGGGAGAGAGGTAGACACCCAGGACCTGTTCCCTCCAACTATACTCTCTCCTACTGCCTCTCAATAATGCCATAAAATTATGACTGCAAAATCACTGAGCCACTGAAGAAGTCAGAGCCCTCTTGGCCCATTCATCTCTAAAAGATTGAATTCTTGCACATTCTAGCCTTTGGGAGGCCGCTTCTAACTCAAATGTCTATGAATAATAGAATCTCTTACTTGTGTGTGTATTTAAAATGTCTTTGTGATCTTATTTTTAAGCAATTATTTAGAGGTATACATAATTATAGCTTGATATCTTTGTCCGGCACATCGAAGTGATTAGTGGCATCTCCCTCTTCTCTCTGTTGCTGCTGAAAAAATGACATCACGACCTCTAGTTATCAGAAAATTTGTTTTTCTCCCAAGGAGGTTTTGTAAATTTCTCCTAAACATGAAGCTCTGCAGTTCCAAAGTTCATTTGAATATTGTATGCATTTATTTAGCTTAGCTCTTATATGTATTTTCTAAATGAAAATTCAGTAGTCAGTCTAGGAACTTCTACATTACTTTAAATGATCATCATAGTTTTCTTTAGTGATTTCAGGTTATATACTCTCCATGTCTGTTCATCATTTTGAGTCAAAATTTTCCCTTTCTCTGTCGTTCAAATGTTGTAGGTCAACCTCAGTATTCCTAAATCATTAATCTCTTCTTTAGCTTCTAAGCCGAAGTTCTTTAAGTTTTTTTTTTTGTTTGTTTGTTTTTATTGCTAAGACTTCTCAGCATTTGTTTTTGGTCATGTTTTAATTCATAACCATCTTCTTAGTATTTGATCACATCCTCTCCTCATTTGTTCACTTTAGAAACACACATTTTACATCTTCCTCTGGCTTTTCAGTCATATCCTCAGAGTTGTATTTGTTTGTTGACTTTCTCTCGTAATCATTTGCTTTCCTCTGCTATTATCTGTTTTCAGTGTTTTGTCTGATATTACTTTTCTTCTTTCTTTGTTTTCTTTTGATCTATCCTCATCTTTCTGCGAGTGACAATTTTACAGTTGTCCCTACCTGCCCTGTCATTTTATTGGAATCCAGTACTTTAGAAACTTAAGTATGTTGTTCATGCATTTCTAAGCTAGATGGGGGTTGGCCCAGCAAAGATGAAGCATTGATTTGTGCATCTTCACACTCATTTGGACAATAGTCTGCAATTTGACTCAGTATGACTTCTAAGCAGGGTGCCCCAGCCCAGAGGCCTCTATTAGGCACTAATCCCAATTCTATTTACTCATTTATTTTGATGCTAAGGATTTAAACAATACAGATATTTCTGCTCATTTCTGGTACTAGAATTTAACTGATTTGTGTCAAACTACATTTAATGTCATGTGCTTTAATTCTATTTCTGCTGTTTAAAGAGGCTTATCTTGCTTTGGTTGTAACCATGTCTTTAAAAATTCAGTATGTGTCTGTATTTGCTGTGCTGCTTATAGAAAGACCACAGGAATAGGTGACATCAGCTGCCAGTGCCAGCCAGAATGTCCATCTTACTGCAAGTGGCCTTATATATGCAAAGACTAACAGTAACATTTACAGCTTTACATGCAAATTTTAGAAATAAGCAAATTATTAGCCCATTTCTTATTGCAGAAGTTCTGTATGTCAGTTGTCTAACTGAGGAGCAACACCTGTGTTCATGGTTACAGAGTACTGATTAGTTACTTTAATTGGGTTTTACCTTAACGTCTGGAGTTTCACACATGGATTATTATCTTTTCTCTTGATAAAATACACTTGTGTCTAATAGGATTTTAGGCCTATGCACCAATAAGACCTAGATAGCCTATTGTTAATTATTTTAACAAATTATTTCCTGAGATCATGTTTTGATTAGAAAGTGTTATGATTGAAATATGGTTTGAGTGACAAATCTTAATGCATTATAACTTAGCCCCTCCTATGATATATAAGAGAATGTGGATTTAATCTGACTGATATCTATAGGAAGAAACTTCAGAGGATAATTAAGATTGCATAAGGTTATTGTGCATAAAATGATTGCACCCTAGTGGCTTTACAAGAAGAGATCAGAAGACGGACACACACACACACACACATGCACACACACACACACACACACACACACACACATGATCACTACCTTTTGCACATAGTATGGTCTGAGTATGGCTTCTGTGCTCTCCACGGATTCACTGATTGAAATCTTGGTCTGCAGGTATATTATTTTGGGAAAGTAGTATCTAGTTAAAGACCTTTGTTTCATGGGGGCAGGGCCTTAGAAAGTAGCTCCCCTGGGACTCCTTGGTAGTTCTCACAGAACGGTTGTTACAAAAGCCTGAGTTTGGCTCCACCTGGCTCTCTTCCTTCCAGGTTCCCAATGTCATATCTTGCCCCCACATGGATTCCTGCCAGAAAAGTTACCTCTCAATTCTGGCTGTTGGGAAATCTGCAGCTGTGATTCAAGTCAGCCAAGGTACAACTCATGCTGGCAGCAGAACTTGGAGCCCATGTGGAGCTGATTTTGCAGGTGCACAAAATGCAAGGATTATGGAGACATGGAAGTTCTGATCCAGACTTTCAAAGGAAAGTCTGAGAGACCAGAGAAACATTTGCTACATGGTCAGAACCAACAGGGATGATGGCTAGTAGAGCTTTGTAAATGGAGCCACAGGAGATACCCCAAAATGGAGACTGACCAAAAACATGCCACAGCCATCTGGAATCACCACCATCAGCACACAGCCCAGTGGACTATGAAAAGCAAAACCATGAAGCCAGGACTATACAAGTCCTGGGAGAGCCACACCTCACATCAGTGCACCTAAGGTGTCCAGTGTGGAAACTTAAGGTTTTAAATGTCTAGCTGGCTGTAGTTTGGTCTAGCTTTGGGCTGATTGCCTCTTTCTACTTGCTTCTTTCTCGTTTGGAACTGGAGCATGTTCCTTGTACCTACTCTACTCTTATATACTGAAAGCAGAAAGCTTGTTTTGATTTTATGCATTAACAAATTTGAGTTTCAAATGTGACCTTACACCTTGGAATTTTAATTAATGCTAGATCACTATAAGACTCTGGTAATTCTTTGGGTGGAAGAGAATAGAATCATGGGGGCTGGGAATAATTTGCTATGATTTGAAGATGGTTCAAATGTATCGACCAAGACTTTACATATTGAAATTTAATCTTCTTTATGAGGAATGAAGAGGACAGAGTTTAGAGGCAGAGTTTTTGAGAAGTGCCTAGATAAGATTAGATCAGGTTATTGGAGTGGCATCCCCACAATTCAATCCTAATAGCTTTATAAGAATACTGAAAGAGACCAGAAGTTTCACACATGCACATACTCTGTGCTTTGACAGGAGCTGAGGCCTTATGTTGCCTCAGGACTCTGATGATAAGAAGGCCATCACCAGTTCCTCCTCCTCAACACTGATCTTTTAGAATATTGACCCAAGATAAACCTCCTGAGGGCACTTTTTGCCTAGCATGTGAATTTGGAAGAAAAAATACATTATTGTTGAAATAATGATGACCTGAGGGCAAATAAAAAAGAAAGGTTGCTGTTAACAGTTTGGTCATCTTAGATTATAAATACAATGAAATTCTGAATACAATTTTATGACGATTATATGAAATGATCTGTGTATAATGAAGTTAGCTATGTAGTAAATACACAATAAATAAATTTTATTAAAAGAAAGTAGAAAAAAAGGTTAAACTTCAAACATTAATCTGCATGTTTAATTTAACTCACATTTAATACAAAACTAGGTATTTAATCATTAATTTTAAGAAATACTTTAGGTGCAAACATTTTATGATTAAGACCTTAAAGGAGATATTGTCAAATTGAATGGCCTGGGCTTGACTGACTAATCACTGAAGTCAAAGATTCTGAATGAATTCATTGTCATTGCACAGTCACTGTTTTCATTGACAATTAGTCCTAGGTGAAGACTCTGTGAACTAACACTTTGCAAAAAGCAAAACAAATCACTTTACAGAATGGCTAAGTAGGCAACAAAGGGCAACTGAATTGGTACTGTTTAAAGCTGTTTGCTTTTATTAGCCCTTGGAGAAATATCATGGCCCTGGACATTACCATTACACTAAATCTTAAATTACACATACAAAGATGTATTAATACCCATACATTAGCCCCCAAATCCCATGCCATTCTTATTGACTAATCACAAGTAATTGCTGCTGTGTCAAAATTGAGCCCAAAGGATATTAATAACCTTATCTTATATTTTCACTGTTTCTTGAAGCTTCCAAAGTGCTTTTATAGGCATCGCCTGATTTGAGCCTCACAATAAATTTATGAAGCATAAAATATTACCTCCAGTACACAGATTAAAAACAGAGGTAAATAGAAATGAGATGGTTTTCTCTAGTAATTCAGTTGCCCATCAGTACTCTTCAGGTGGAAGACTAACCAGGATTCTCAGCACCTAACAGCACCCTCCACACTGTGGTACTAGCATTTGCATTGTAGCTTATAAAATTCACCAAACTGAGTACACAGATTAAAAACAATATACAGATTAAAAACAGTAACAGATTTCTATTTTAGTACACAGATTAAAAACAATGACAGATTTCTATCTACCTCCAGTACACAGATTAAAAACAGAGCTAAATAGAAACGAGATGGTTTTCTCTAGTGATTCAGTTGCCCATCAGTACTCTTCAGGTGGAAGGCGAACCAGAATTCTCAGCATCTAACAGCACCCTCCACACTGTGGTACTAGCATTTGCATTTTAGCTTATAAAATTCACCAAACTGAGAAAATCCACAATTCAACATTGTATTGCCTAAATGACTTAGAAGTTTATTGCTACACACTACAACCAAAATACGTCTTTTTGGTTTATAATGGAAACCAGTGATTTCAAAGTGATGACTGTGTAAGAAATCATCTTTTACCCTTTTTTATTTCAAGCATTTCACCATGTATTTGAAAATCTTTAAATTGATAATGAAAGCAATTTATAAGTATAATTTTATATAATACCCAAACTAAGCAACAAGGGAAAAGCATCTCCCTTACTCTTGACAAAGTATAATATGTCCTGAGGTGTCCAAAATTATCTAATGAGACATTAGTATTGAGCTCAAATATTTCTCTGAAGGTTTAAGTTCAGGAATTGTCTTAACAAGTTCAGCTATATTTTGCCAAGACATTGTGTGTGCATGTTGACATGCTTTAAATATAACCTAATGCTTCTCCAGTAAAATGTCTACAAAAAAGCATAGCTCTATGTATTTATCAACTCTCCACTTGGTTTTGTAAAAATATTTTTATACCTGAGATCTGTTCTTCATACACGAACTATGAAAATCATTTCTGCATACACTATGCTTTTCCTCTATTCTGAATTACTAAATCTTACTCATCTGCTTCTTCCAGCAGCTCATCCATAGATTATGTCAATTTTATTGTGATAACATACATCAATGTCATTCTGAGAAAGCATGTTCCGTGTACTCTGCAAAGTCCAGTGTCACCAATGTACCTAGCCATTTCCCCGCATCCTCAGCAAATAAAAATGGCAAAATACTGCTAGGCTCTCTTTCAGCAGGCACACTATGTCAGTGCTTTATCGAGTACAATATTTTAATTGACATATAGAAAACAATTTAGAAAAAAATCTGTCATCCGCAATCTAGAATCACTTTTTTTTCTTTGTTTTTTTTTTTTTGGTCTTTTTGAGACAGGGTCTCCCTGTAGCCCCAGGAACTGGAACTCCCTATAGTCCTGGAGCTCACTAGCAGGCTGGCCTTGAACTCACGGAGATCTGCCTGCCTCTGCCTCCCAAGTACTGGGATTAAAGGTGTGTGCCACCACACCTGGCTAGAATCACATTTTAACCTGTCAATCAACCTAAGTCTTTGAAATTTTTGTTTTCTTTGGACCTTTTTATCTAGAAAGAAAATGTTTTAAATGATATTTTAGTACTCATTGATGTAAAGATGCATATATTGATGGCCTGTTGTAATATTTCATTGAAAAGTTCATCTTTTATCTTTTAAATTTAAAAGGAATTAAAATGTTTACAGTGTCCTAAAAAATTCTCTGAGCCCTGTACACTGTGCATACCACACCTAGTAAACGCTGAGCTCTGATTTTAAGGTCTGGGTAAACATTAGGAAAGTAGGTAATTTTTCAAAGAATTAATTTGACCAAAGTTTTCTAGACTATTCTGTTCACATCAATATTCAAATGTCCGATTCTTAGTGATCCAAGAGGTAAGCATCCAAGAGTGAATGAAATGAGATACAAAGATAATGAACTGGCACAATTTACACAGAAAGTTACTCCTACATTTGCTGCAGTCCTGCAGTATGCTGGAAATGGGTTGGGAACTTTACATGCTTCATTACATTTAATCAGAAAACTGTTCCAATACAGAGGGTTTTTTATGTTAAAGTGGTTTTAATATCTGTATTTGGGTGTGTCTGTTTGTGGATATGTGCACATGAGTGCAAGTACTCATGGAGACCAGAATACATCATTGGGTCTGTTGGAGTAGGAATGACAGGAAATCGTGAGCCACCCTGGCATGGGTGCTGGGAATCAAACTTGGGTCTTCAGCAAGAGCAGTACATACTCTTAACTACTGCATTATCTCTTCAGCCCTATGAGGTGGATTTTTTTTTTTATTAATAATTGGACAAACACGCTATCTAAGGCTCAGGGGAATAAAATGATCTATTCAGTGGTCCAAAGGAAGTAGTTGATAAGAAGCACATTCTAAATTTATTTATTTAATTATTTTTATTTTATGTAAAGGAGTGTTTTGCCTATACGTATGTAGGTGCAAAGCCACATTGTGCAAAGCCCTCAGAGGCCAGCAGAAGGCATCAGATCCCTAGAATTGAAGTTATAGACAGTTGTTAGCCACCATATGGGTGCTGGAAATTGAACCCAGGTCTTCTGGAAGAGCAACCAGTGCTCTTTCCTGCTGAGCCATCTCTCCAGCCCCGGAAGCACATTCTATACGAGAGTTTATCTGAGTCTTCACCATGATGTTTAATCCAGTAGGTGATTAGTACCTTTTCTTGTAAATTATAATGTACTAGGATTACTTTTATAATACAACATAAAATTCTTCTTTCAAATATATATTTCATTGTAAATATTGCAGAGAAAATGCTCATGCATTTTCTATCATAGAGTAACAAGAAGCTCTTACCACAGCCTGGTTTAATCATTCCTATCACTGTGCACATAAACCTTGCACATCCACTGTACATACACCACAGTCTTGCCTATACTTCCTTGAACATTCATCACATTAGATTCTTCAGAGAACATTACTTTTTCCTTTTAACTCAACAAATGCCATTTGTTCAATTTCTAGACTATATACCAGGCATACATAATGTAAATATGAGAAAGATATTTAGGGAAAAGGAGTAATTTACATTTCTTTCAATATTTTGAGAAAAGGACTTTAGCCCCAGATGTGTTGATCTTTACAGCTTATTATCTCCAGGAACCTCTCTTTAGATAAAAATGATGTTCATATAAAAATTGCACCTTATTTGCTAAAATGAAAAGAGAGGGTAATACAGATGACAGACAGCCTGGTGAAAATCTGGATAAAGAATTTGCACTAACTGGAGTAGATGGAGCTAAGATCCTGCAGTCCCGTAACAACGAAGCCTGCTGCCTAGCCTTCATGCTTGGTGCTCAATCCATTGTGTCTAAACTTCTGTTCTTACCTACAAATGTCTTATTGCTCTGATTTACGTGCATTGTTTTGATTAAAAGATATTAGCACACTACAAAGGAATTTTATCAATATTGCCTAGACTTGAGGGGTGTAAATAACTGAATATGCTGACCAGTTATTATGTGTTCCTTATATGCATCTTTAAACATATTTAAACAGCATGGTGGTAATTCAAATTATGTTTATTAAGTGTCTTAAAGCTACGCTAAGGGGAGTAGTGCTTTAGAATTTGTAAATTTGTCTGTGAAACTGTATTTTACCACAAGGAAGTTGTTCCTGAGCTGACGCTGGCACTCAATGTTATTTTCATCGGGTGTGTTAAGGTGTCCAAAATGCAGCACAATGCCAGTTGTACGCACTTCCTCTTCCTCCTTGTGCCTGAGAAGTCAGAAGCATCCTGCCTCTGGAAAGAAAAGCAATTCTGGGACAAACTCACCTCATCTAGGAAAAGGAAGTCCTAAATTAAAAAAAAAATTATATAAAGGAAAAGAAATGGTTTTGTGCAAGAAACAGCTCAATATTGTCTAGGTTCTAAAGAAATGTCTTTCTGTTCAGAATTCCTTTCTGGCTTGTTTTAAGAGATAAACCTTTTTAAGTATAAGTTAGACGAAAGCGTACATATGGAATGGCCTAAAAATTGAGAATAATCATATGCAATGGTCTTTCCGTCTCACAAATCCCTGCAAGCTGAAGTCCTGAATTGCAGCTTGAAGCCAGGGATAGAGACCAGTCCCTTTCAGATGTTGGAGATAAGGACTGGGATTCTATGGAAAAGGAGTCAGCACCAAAGGCCATGTTGTCCTTTCAAAAGGAGGCTCAGTGTGCAACAAACTTTGTTTAGCAGTTAAAATTTTCGATACTTTTGATCATTTGGATTTATTATCCTATCTGGTTATAAAGCTCATATTTTATGATTTAATAAAATCTTGGGAAAAACATACTGTAAATGAAACGTTAAGTACGTTGATGTTTACAAAGCCAAATGCAATTATCTATAATAAGTACACAGATGTGTGTCATTGAACTTTCAGCTATTATGTACTTCTTATGTTCTCTATATATGGTATATACTATCATGCCAATCCTTTTCAGAGAGTTGCCTGAGTTCACATAGCAGGGAAATTCACTCACAAAAATGTGGGAAGAACTGGATTTAATGGACAAAGTATCAATTACAAATCAGAATAAGACAAACAACAAAAAAAATAACAATACCAACAAAAGATTCAAAAGAGGATCTGGAGAGATGGTTCAGTGGTTAAGAGTGTTTGCTGCTCTCACAGCTTGGTTACCACTACCCAAATCAGTCAGCTCACAGCACCTGTAACTCCTGCTCCAAGGGATCTAACAGGTTCTTCTGGCCTCTGTGTGCACCCACACACACATGGCATATACACACAGATGCATACATACACAATAAAACTTTTAAAGTCTTCTAGTAGCTTCCTGACCTCTCTGGATTTTCAAATCGAAACATGCATGTCTAAGGTTTCAACCTAGCATGCAGCTATGAGAGAGAACATTCAACCTTTGGCTTTCTGGTTCTGTGTTACCTCACTCAGGATGACTGTTTTCAGGTCTACACATTTATCTGTGAATCCTGAAATCTACAACAACTGGCCTGACCAGATATACCCACTGGTGTAATAGTGGTCTGAATATTATGGGAGTAGCCAATGACTTTCTAATTGGACTTAAGGTTCACATCATAGGCTAGAACCCATACCTGTCATTGATGTCAGGTCTAGGAATCTGAGGCTAGACAGTTCACAGGCCATATGAAGAGAGCCTAATACTAATATTCTGTTAAATATATAGTATTCAACTGACTTATTGTAATACCCATAGATTGATACATCTCTCAACTCTCATCAGAGAAGCTTCCTTATGCAACAGACAGTGATTAACACAGAAACTCACAACTGGACACTGTGCAGAGAACAAGAGGCTGCAAAGTGCTTATCCATGAATAGGTCACCTATATCACACTTCTGTCTCCCAAGGCTCAGGGATCACTGTGGAAAAGGGGGCAGAAAGATTGTAAGAGTCATAGGTGGTAGATGACCACAAGGAAACAGAGTTTTCCAGACAGCTGGGTAAGTACTCATAGGAACTCACAGCAATAGTGACAGCACAAACAAGTACCACATAAACTCAACTCAGACAAAATCCCAGTATAGAAGTGGGGAAGTGGGAAGAAATCCCAACTCTACCTGAGGATCTATTGGCAACCAATGTCTTCTGGAAGGCAGGGAGTCTGACTCTTTTAAAACAAGGCTCTTGGTAGGTTGACCAGGCTCCAGTGGATAAACCCACACTAAAGGGCATTTGGGGACACAAATTTGACTCTATAAGTCTTTACATATACATGGATATATATGTAGATGAAATTGGGCAGAGGGTAGTAAGGGGGTGAAGATGGGAATGGGATCTAAGTACGATCAAAATATGCTGTATGGAATTTTCAAAAACCAATAAAAAATTATAGAAAAAAA
>NW_008352832.1:423239-429539 GCF_000622305.1 Nannospalax galili | reverse complement strand
CTAATATTCTGTTAAATATATAGTATTCAACTGACTTTTAATGGGTTATTGTAATACCCATAGATTGATACATCTCTCAACTCTCATCAGAGAAGCTTCCTTATGCAACAGACAGTGATTAACACAGAAACTCACAACTGGACACTGTGCAGAGAACAAGAGGCTGCAAAGTGCTTATCCATGAATAGGTCACCTATATCACACTTCTGTCTCCCAAGGCTCAGGGATCACTGTGGAAAAGGGGGCAGAAAGATTGTAAGAGTCATAGGTGGTAGATGACCACAAGGAAACAGAGTTTTCCAGACAGCTGGGTAAGTACTCATAGGAACTCACAGCAATAGTGACAGCACAAACAAGTACCACATAAACTCAACTCAGACAAAATCCCAGTATAGAAGTGGGGAAGTGGGAAGAAATCCCAACTCTACCTGAGGATCTATTGGCAACCAATGTCTTCTGGAAGGCAGGGAGTCTGACTCTTTTAAAACAAGGCTCTTGGTAGGTTGACCAGGCTCCAGTGGATAAACCCACACTAAAGGGCATTTGGGGACACAAATTTGACTCTATAAGTCTTTACATATACATGGATATATATGTAGATGAAATTGGGCAGAGGGTAGTAAGGGGGTGAAGATGGGAATGGGATCTAAGTACGATCAAAATATGCTGTATGGAATTTTCAAAAACCAATAAAAAATTATAGAAAAAAATCTTTCTAAAAACTCAAAAGAAAAAAAGCAAAAATATTCAGTAAAGAAAAATCTAGGCAAATTAGTATCAAGAAGATAGTATATTTCAAAAAGTTTCTTACTCCAGGATAACAACGATATTCCCTTGACTTTTATCCCTAATTTCCTGTGTAGTATAACTATTTCAGGGACTGTTCAGAAATCCCATGAATTCAAACTGGTATTCAGAAGCTCACCTTCTTACTTCTGTTTTCACGGTGTATTTTTATGTTACTTATGACTTCTGGGAATGAACTCAACTGGATAACATTTGGTCTGGATGGAAGCTATGGAGGTTTTTGTTTTTGTTTTTGTTTTCTTGTTTATGATTTTGGTTGGCTTGGCTTTGTGAATCATTGATACCTTGGGCTCTAATGTTGAATTTGACATTTTCAAAATGGTTTCTGCCTATATGTGCTTTATTCTTTCCTGGACATCCTATGTCTGATGCCTAAAGGGTAGACACTCTAGAGACCCTCCTCACTAAGCACATGTCATGCGTGTAGTAATCCTTAAAGCTCAGCAAAGCTGTTTGGAGAGGATTCTGCTGCTATAAAAATATATATTAAATTCATCAATTTACAAATTCTAAAGATTCCTTGCTTGTAGTTATGGATTCTGGGAAGTCCAAGATCCAAACACCAACATATTCAGTGTCTGGTAAAGACCTGCTGTTTGTAGATGTTCCCATATGGTAAAAAAGGCCTTTTTTTACTAACACCACTCGGGCAAGCTCTAACCTCATGTACCAACTGCCTTCACAAGCCCTCTGTTTTCACACTGTTGTATTAGGGATAAGGGTAACAAAACATGAATTTTAAAAGATACTGTACTTCACACCACAGTGTCTTCCACTCTTATTTTTCAAAATGAAAGTTCAGAACAAAGCAGGACAACAGACTGCTCAAATGTGTTTTCACAAGAGAGCTTAGTAAAGAGATACTAAAAACACAAAAAGAATGCTAAAGGTGCTTCTGCATTTATTGTTCCAGATGTTGCTCTTATTAATTTCATCAGAGCATCTAGCAGGTTCTATGTTGTGATTTAAAAAGCACATACATAATGGGAAAATAATACCTTTTCCTGAGGAGCAAGAAGTGACAGTAATTCTAGTGGAGCACAGCATGCTGCTGGGACAAATCCACTTGAATAAACAAGCAAGTTATATCAACAATTTAAACAAAATGTACTCCTGTTTTCTCTTGAAATTTCCTTTCCTTGCATCTCTGGGTTTACTCAAGGAGAACCCATGAGTGAAAAGGCTTGCTCTCTACCTTCCCTGTCAGATAGATTCAAATCAATATCCTCATCCTCCTCTCCTTTCATCCATGAAGCAGTTCCTGGCCCTTCTTGCCTAGTCGTTTCTTTCCTTAATATATCAAATGCTTTAAGACATGAATATTTTTGCCTTCGCTTATATTTTCATTACTTCCTTAGTGCGTGTATCTTCCCCCCATAAATTAATGCTTTAACAACAGCAAGTATCCATACAAAACATCCAAGTTGTTTTACAAGTAAGTAAAATAAACACATAACTAGTTTATTATTAACTTCTGACTTTAAAGATTTATTCATGATAAATTCTTGGTATTTGTTTATGTTTATGTCTTTTGTTTTGAGACAGGATCTCCCTGCAGCCCCACCTATCATGGAACTCACTATGTTGAACAGGCTAGACTATTTCACAGACACCTACCTGCTTCTGCCTCCCAAGTAGTAGGATTAAAGTCATGCACCACCATGCCTTGTGATGTTATTATATAATATTTCCCACTGTCACTTTTCTTCTCAATATTATTTTTTTTTCACTTTTCAATCTTCCCCAGCTCCTTGTGTCTGAAATTGTTCCTCTGCTCAGATTCCCTCTACCACCACCAACAACCATATCCCCATGACACTTTTATTAGCATGAACTAACCATCACCAAGGCCACCCCTACTGTGACTGTGATCTCAGCTTTATCTAATGTTCCCATGAAGTCCTCAAAAAGCAGAGCTGTTCCTACCAGTACTGCCTAATACACATTACTGAAATGATGTGCATTGACAGTATTGATTCCTTCAGCTTCTCCAGGTGCTAACCAGGTACCAATCCATGCTCTCACGTCAAATCCATTGTCTTAATAGGAAAAACACTGCAAACCCTACTCTAACCCTTCACAAAGCCCTGTCTTTTCTTCCTTGTACATGCCATAATTGTTTCTCTGCCTGTTGGGTGCTAGGTAGGAAGCAACACTGAAGCAGGGTTTAAATGCCCTGTAGAGGGAGCGATCACAGATGCTGAGCAGAGGTTGAGACCCTTAGGGGATCGATATTTGTTGGATGGCCATCTATATTTCACAGGCACTAAAAAGACAAATACAATAATTATTTGAGGGTGCCATCCACCTTTTCTGGAAAATTTAAAAGAACAAAAAAGTAGATGTCAAGCTGGTTATCAGAGAGTATGGGGGTTTCAGAAATTGACAGGGTTGCTAAAGGAAGATAACAGGGTAATCAGAGATAAGTAGAAACTAAAAGGTTGTCAGAGATAGTAATTAACAACCGGTTAAGAACAGTCAATACCCTGCTTAGGTCTCCACAACAGGTGGGGATGGAAGAGGAGAGGTGAGGTTTTGTTTGCCTCAAAAAACAAGAGACACAAGAAACATGAGTTAACTTCCTTAGTCCTATAGTGGAACTGGACTTAATAAATTTAGAGTCAGTTTTATTGAGACACAGCTTACATAGCTCAAGCATTTGCCCTCTACAGATGGCAGTCCTACAATTTTTTCAAACGCAGAGACATTACACCACACAATCAAGATTCAGAACACAGCCATCTCCTTCAAACTTTCCCTCATTTTCTCTGTCAGTATCCTCCATCTACCTTCAGTGAAATGTTCTATGGCACTATGTCTGACTTTCTGAAATGTCATGTAAATGAAATCAAATACCCTGGAAACTTGCTAAGACTCATTTATTCAGCATTAACATCTGGCCTCCTCCCATGTTTTGTGGGTACCAATAACTGATTCCTTTTTGTTTGTGGGAAATATTCCATTCTGCAGCTGTATAGAATTTACATTTGAATCACCAACTGGCAGTCATGTAGGTTACTTTCAGTTTGGAAATACTATCCTGAAGCCTGCTATACACATCTGTGCCCAGGAATTTTAGTGAGGCATGTCTTCATTTATACTCGGTAAATGACAGAGAGTGGGATTGCTGGCTCACACCATAAATATATGTTTGATTTTGTAAATCTGCAATTCTGTCTGTTCTACGTAATTCTTGATATTTTCTTAAATTTCTCACAGCCTGCTTTTATGGTAACAACTGGTAAGGATAAAGTCCTTCAGGACAGTTGTAAAGGGAACATGGCATTCACAGATTTAATGGGAAAAAAACCAGATGACACATGCAGGTACAGTTGTGGCATGTGGTCCCTTCTGGCCTTCATGGTTGAACTTTCCAGACAGAGTAAGAATAAAATCAAGATGGGACAACTGCCCGTAGGTAACCAGTAGCCAGCCCTGGAGTCCCCTTTCTTGGCTCACACTTCATTTCATACTTGCCCTGCCTGCCTCTGGACCTACCCTTTCATACTGCAGTAACTGAAAATGCTGACTCTTGAATTCTTTCAAAGAGACTGGGGGTTCAGTTCAAAACATTTAATGTTCTTTAGGTTGGGTAGGGATTTTTACCCACTTCCCCATGTCTGGTTTGAGCTTCCACAGAACTTGTGCATGCTGACACCACTATGGCAAGTTCATATGATCAACTGACCGGCTGTCTGGAAGACTGTTTCCCTGTGGCCATCCACCCCCTCTGGCTCTTACAATCTTTCTGCCCTCTCTTCTGCAGTGATCCCTGGGCCTTAGGATGTTTGAAATAGCTGTTCTCTTCAGGGATATGCCTGCTGGGAGGAGAAAGACAATGTCTCACAGGGTCAGGCTCTTGGTGGGCCCAATGGATGAATCCACACTGAAGGACACTGGAGGACACAAATCATACTATAGAGAATATATATTTCATGTATCTATTTCATAGATATATTAAAGTTCATTGAATTAGGCAGGGATCAGTGGGCAGAGGTGAAAAGAGGGGAGCTGATCTAAATGCCATCAAACTATATTGTATGAAAATTGCAAAAATTCAATAAAAAAAAGTAATAAAGTAAAAAAAAAAACAGGAAAAAATACATTTAATTTGTGCCAAGACAAAGCAATCATGTGTCTGACAGTTAAGTTCTCAGAAGAAAGCTAGAGGAAAGGACAAAGGAAAGAGTGAAATACTACTCATGACTTTTATATTATTATTATTGTTGTTACTGTTATTATTATTTTCATTTAGGACATTTCCTTAATTCATCTGTAACTGGAAAGCATGTACCAAAACACAGTTTGGAAAAACACTAATGCTTGTGGGTATTTCTTGCCCTAACTGGAACCAGGGAGTAGTGAAAGTTTTTAAATGTGACTGTTTCCCTCTTGTATCCATTTTACAGAACCTTACTGCCATCCGCAGCTCTACCCCCAAGTCTCCTGATATCTAGTGACATATAAGAGGGACTTACTCACTTTAAATAAGAGATTAATGCAGATTGGGGTAGAGAATGAAGAACAGAGAAGGCTTCCTTACTTCTGGATGCTGACACTGTCAGAGCTTTGAAAGAATTTTATAAGTCAAACGCCTTTAGGAAGAGGGAACTGGGGTTTTCAATGGGAGATGAACCTTGACTCTGGAGCTCACAAATGCCTACGTTAGTTTACCTGTCTTCCTGTGACTTGAGGTAGCAAATTCTTTTCTGGCCATGTGTCATTTTTGAAATCCAGCCTTAATGATGACAGAATTCTTTAAAGTAACTCTTCACACAGTGAGAATATCATTCATTCTATTTGAACACTGGCTGGGAGTCAGGCCTTAGTCACCACTCAAAACTGTAATTTATGGCCTGTAGACACAGCTGTTTGTGAGTGATCGCTTATGAGTTGTCTTCATGGGAGAAGTTGAGCAAGTAGCTTACTGGCTGGTTGCTCATTAATTTCTTATTCAAACTATATAAGAGATGCAAAAAGCTGTCCAGAATTTAATAATCACAGAATAGTACTCACAGACTTTATGAAAAAGAGAAAAGCACAGAGAAATGAAGCCATTTAGAGTCTGTTAGTGAACAGAATGAATTTCAAAAACAGCCCTCTGTTTCATTAAAAATTTATTTATTCAAGTTCGATGTGCTTTGAAATGAATTTGCATTTTATAAAGAACAGAATATATTTTCATAATACTTCATCAAGGAAATACCACCCCAGAAAGGTCACTTATGTGTGTGACAATGTCAAGTGGTCTGTGTCCTAAATTTGGCATACTTGAAGATTAAATTCTTGTTCCATAAATTACTCATGATAGCATCTTACTTTCATAATATTACATGGCTTTTGATCAAAGTCTTTTCAAATATAATTTCAAACTTATTTAATCTGGGTGTGCCCATTCTTAATTCCTACCAAAGAAATATCTGTAATATATTTACTGAAAGAGCACAGAATGAGAGAAATAAGAAATATTATTAATTTTTTTGCTTTTGAAAT
>NW_008352832.1:417494-423035 GCF_000622305.1 Nannospalax galili | reverse complement strand
TAGATATTTTGTTTTATTGTGGTATAATCACAAAATACTAAGCTATTAGGGAAAATTAAATATTATCTCATTTATTGTTTAGTGCATTATAATCTAGGAGACAACAACTTGTTTTTAGACAAAAATGTTACCAGAACCCAGATATAACCATTCATTTAAGCACCAATGTTTGTTGATTTTTGCTATGGGGAGAGAGTTGAGAAATTTCAAAAGAAACTACTTGACCAAAAAGCTTAAAATACTTTCTGATCTTTTAATAAAAGATTTATATACCCCATACATTAAAGAGAGTCACAAAATAGTTAACATTTTTCCATTGCTGTTTAAAATAGCACCAAGGGAATAACTTATCATATTAGGAAATATTAAAATGTCAGAAATGTATGCTACAGTAATACATATGTGGAAACTTGACTTCTAACCCCTTGTATAAATATAGAATCAGACTGGAGTGTCCCATGGGAAAGACCATTCCCTTTCCTGTCACTTTTAGAAGATAAATATCAAAAACTAGGAAACTACAGTTACACAGAATTTATGGAATGGAAACATGATTTGTAGAATGAAGTTAGTGATCAGTAGAGAGTGAAAGACTGTAAAGCAAGCTCATCACGGGCAGTAAATAATCATGTCTTCCTTCTATTGTGAAGGTTGCAATGAAGAGGTATGAAATAAATCAGACACACAGCTGTCCTTGTAAGGCTGTTCCTGTCCCTTTTCCCAGTCTAGTAATGAGAGAGAGAGAGAGAGAGAGAGAGAGAGAGAGAGAGAGAGAGAAACCAAGCATTTGGAAAGGCGAATGGTAGGTTCCTCAGCTAAACTGTAAGCAGGCAGCTTTCTCACAGGGATGAGAGCCACTTCAGGAAAACCTTCAGAAGCATCTGTCTTCAAAGTGCCCTTCAGCCTGGATGGACTTTCTTTAACTTAAGTATGTGGAAATGAACTTTAATGCCAATGAAAATTGTGGTAAAATCATGTTGTACCCATGAATTGTTGTGGAGGGCACAGTTCATGGAAACATGTCATAGTTTTAATACTGCAGCAACAAATTTAATATAAGAAAAATGTGTATTTTCAAAATAGAAGCAATTACACATATGAAAGCACTATTTACATAACCAGATAATTATCCTGGGTTCTAAAACATGGGTTCCACTTCATTGGAATTGAGTTACTATTAAACTTGCTAGTTTTTTCTTAAACGTTTTAAAATATTTTATTTGCTACTTTTATGTATATGCGTGTATTGCCTGCATGTTGGTAAGTGCACCCATGTCATGCAATGCTCTTGGAGGACAGAAGAAACTGTCGGATCCCCTGGAACTGGAGTTACAGACAGTTGTTAGCTGCCATGTGGCTCCTGGGATTCGAACCCAGGTCTTCTGCAAGAACAGTCAGTGTTCTTAACTGCTGAGCCATCTCTCTAGCCCTAAACTGGCTATTTTTATCATAGTTAGCACAGTTCTGTCCAGCACTAATCTCAGTATATGCTCTTACACAATGCAAAATAATTTCTAACACCAAGAGCACTTTAAATTTTAAATACTGATAGCATCGTTCTTTTTGTTATCTTATTCTTTTTCCTCTTTAGAATTTTATTGTAATTTGCATAAAAATAAATGTACCTGTTTTAAGTGTAATGCTTAGTGAGTTCTGATAAATATGTTCACTTTTGTGATCATCATCATAATCAAATTACATTTTCATCACATCAGAAAACATCTTCCCCTTTTTTAAAATTACCTTCTTGCAGTCACAGACAATGGGTGTTCAGCTCTACCACTGCAGATTAGTTTTGACTTTTGATATTTCACATAAATTATATATTAATACATATACATTAGTTTTCTTTCACTCCAAATTTATGCATATTGTTGCATGAATATTTTAATTTTTATTATTTCTGATGTAGTTCTTTTGTATAGACATACCACTATTTGTTAATGAATATTTATTTATTCTTAACTTGATCTCTAATGAATAATGATCTATAAGCCCTCAAGTTAAGTATTTCGAGGGCATATGATTCCTTCTATTTCTGGTACATAGAGAGTGTAATTTCAATTTTATTACAAATTTTATTACAATTTTTTTTTCTAACAAGAACTCTGTTCCATATTCTAATTATTCTTTCACATCTACATGCTCCATTTTATGTTAATACTTATTGAGATAAAATAGGATGGAATGGAATGCACTTACTGGTATAATGTCAAATTTCTTAAAAAGTTAGAATATACTTAGAAAACATCAATTCTGTTACATTTTGTATTCATTAAATAGCTTTGATAAAATGCTTTGAAAATTTCAAATCTAGGGGGCTTTGATTTAAATAAATTCTTCTGTTACTTGAATTTTTTATTTGCAAGGGATCAGAACAAAAATGAAACCTGGGGGTTGTAGAAGATCTGAACTACAAAGGCCTTCCCTGAGCATGAGCAAAATGAAACTATCTGAGCTTTCAGAAGCCTTCACACGCTTTCTGGTCCTATATGGTGTGAAACCCTAATTACTACAATTCTTGTCAGAGATATGCATGAGACAATAACACAGCTATCTTTTAGCATTGGAACAAACTGAGTGCACATTTCTAGGGGGTGGCCCTGCTAATCATGATTGCTTCTAAAAAAAAACACACAGAGATTCCTCCAGCATGAAATGCACACTGTGAGTCAACAACAAAATAAGACTCAGAAGTCAAAAAATGAATACTTGGATGTTAAAAGTTTGAAAGGGCTACATTCCTGGGCCTGCAGAGACCCACTAGCCTCTCTCCTGGGTAAGTCCATGATGCCCTCCGCACCTTGACTCCCCCAGCCTTATTCACCCTCCCATCTCCCCAGTTCCTCTCTCCTCCTGGCCTGGGTCCTGTCACATTCCTTGTCTTGGCACTCCAGACACCTGGAGAACCACCACTGCTTCCTGATCCATTGCATCCAGACGAACCCAGTTCCTTCTTGTGGTCCCCAGGAGCCCTCTGGGCCTAGTCCTGCCCTCACCTTGCTGTGCTTCCCTGGGCTGCACAACCCAGCCAGGCTCTTTCTGGACACCAGGGGCTAACCTCTAGGCTTCCTGATCCTTTGCATCCAGACCAACCCAGTTCATCCCTGCAGTCTCCAAGAGAGCTGGGGGCCTCTTCCCACCCCCATCTCCCTTTGTATTTCTGTATGGCATGGCCACCAGCTGTCCTAGACCAGCATCTTTCCTGGACACGGCTCCCAGGCCAGCCAAACCCACAAATTCCTGAGGCTAAAAATCTTTCCTGGAGGGATCCAGACCTTAGGAGGAAGCCCAAGAGTATCTGATCCTCATCTGCTTTGTACCTCTGTGGGAACTCCTGAAGACAAAAGCAATCTGGCCACTCCAATACAAAATCAAAAGAGAGAACCGAAAGGTTAGAGGAACCAGCTCCTCATGCCCAAAAAGTAAACCACAAAGACACATAAAAATCATGAAAAGAAGCAGACCTAAATTTGAAGGCTTGAGTCTTACACAAGAATTAAAAACTACAAAAGAAATTCACAGGTAAAAATCACAGAGAAAAAATAGTAACATGAAAAACCAAAATAACATATCCCCACCAAATATCAATAGTCCTCTAGAGGAGTACAATGATAACCCCTAGAGATAATACAGGACATGGACCTCAAAAGAACAATTACAAACAAGATAAAACAATTCAGTGAATTTAAAGAACACACAAAGAAATCAAAGAACTGAAGGAAGATAGGGATAAACCTCTGAATGAATTCAGAAAAGAGCTAGAAATATTGAAGACTACTCAGGCTGAAATGAAGAAGGAAGTGAAACACTCCATAAGCCAATTAGAAATGACAGGAGAAAGCCTCACCAATAGGATGAATAAAATGGAAAACAGAGTATCAAGACTGGAAGATAAAGTGAACGAACTAGACCACTCAAGCAAAGATGATTAAAAATTTAAGAAAGCACAAGAATAAAATATGCAGGAACTGTATAGCACCATAAAAAGACCAAACATATGAATCATAAGCATACAGGAAGGCGAAGAATCCCAAGATAATGGCATGGACCAGATCTTCAACAGAATCATAGGAGAAAATTTTCCAAAATTAAAGAAAAACATACCCACACAAGAACACTAAACGCACAGAACAAAGAGATAATACTGAAAGCTGCAAAAGAAAAACAACAAGTCACATATAAAGGAAAACCCATTAGGATTACAGCTGACTTTTCACCTTAAACTATGAAAGCCAGAAGAGCCGGGATCAAAGCATTACCGGTTTTAATTGACCACAGATGCCAACCTAGATTACTATACCCAGCCAAAATGTCTGCTATAGTCGAAGGGTAAAGAAAAATCTTCCATGACATAAATAGGCTGAAGGAATTCTTGTCCACAAAACCAGCCCTTCAGAGAGTTCTGGGAGCAATAGAAAGAGCTGAAGAAAGGAATGACTATACCCAAGGGGTTGCAGAAATCCATGCAATGAAGTTATAACTGTGGAAACGTATAGCTATATCAAGAATGTGAACAGAAATAAAAATCAAATGATTCAATATACATTTTTCATTAATAACTTTAAATATTAATGGACTGAACTCCCCAGTCAAAAGACACAGACTAGGTGAATGGATTAAGAAACAAAACCCATCTTTTTGTTGTCTGCAAGAAACTCATCTCACTTT
Source organism: Nannospalax galili (assembly GCF_000622305.1). Taxonomy (NCBI): domain Eukaryota; kingdom Metazoa; phylum Chordata; class Mammalia; order Rodentia; family Spalacidae; genus Nannospalax; species Nannospalax galili. The sequence goes on along the minus strand of NW_008352832.1, from coordinate 418,364 downwards.
CAAGGACAGGCACTATCTTAAAGTGAAAGGATGAAAATATATATATATACCAAGCAAATGGTACTAAGAAAAAAGAAGGCATGGCAATTATAATATCTGCCAAAATAGACTTCAAACTAAAACTAATCAGAGGAGATAAAGAGGGCCACTTCATTCTGATCAAAGGAACAATAAACCAAGAAGATATTACAATCATGAACACATATCTACCAAACTCCAATGCACCCAACTTCATAAAAACAATGCTACAGGACTTTAAGACCCAGATTAGTCCCAATTCATTAATAGTAGGGGACTTAAGTACCCCACTGTCTCCAATAGATAGGTCAACAGGGCAGAGATTGAACAAGGAGATGTCTGAATTAAACAATACCATATATGAAGTGCACCTAACAGACATCTACTGTGTATTCCACCCAAGCACCAAAGGACATACTTTCTACTCAGCACTCCATGGAACCTTCTCCAAAATCGACCACATACTGGGGCACAAAACAAACCTCAACAAATACAAAAAATTGAAATAATTCCATGCATTCTATCTGACCACAATGCAATAAAGCTTAAAATCAACACCAGAGGATGCCCTAGTCACAACATGAACACATGTGTAAGATAAACAACACACTCCTGAATGATAAATGGGTCAAAAGAGAAATAAAGAAAGAATAAAAGTATTCCTGGAACTAAATGAAAAGGAAAATACAACATGACAAACCTCTGGGACACACTGAAAGTTGTCCTTAGAGGGAATTTTATAGCTCTAAGTGCCTACATGAAAAAATTGAAAAGAACACAAATAAATGACTTAACATTGCAACTCAAGACACTTGAAAAACAACAGCAAACAAAACCCAAACCCAGCAGACA
>NW_008352832.1:406354-417041 GCF_000622305.1 Nannospalax galili | reverse complement strand
ACACATTTAAAGAAGGTCTACATCCAATACTACTTAATTTATTCAAAAAGATAGAAATGGAGGGAGAACTTTCAAATTCCTTCTATGAAGCCACCATCACTGTAATACCAAAGCCAGGTAAAGGTACAACCAAAAAAGAATACTATAGGATATGTCCTTAATGAACATAGATGCAAACATTCTCAACAAGATACTTACAAAACCACATACAGAAACACATCAAAAAGATCATCCACCATGATCAAGTCAGACTTATCCCAGAGATGCAGGATGGTTCGATATATGTAAGTCAATAAATGTCATAAATCATATAAAGGGCTCAAAGACAGGAACCACCTGGTCATCTCAATAGATGCAAAGAACACCTTTGACAAAATTCAACATGCATTTATGTTCAAAGTTCTAGAGGGAATTAGACTGGAGGGAACATACCTCAACATAATTAAAGCTATATATAACAAACCCACAGCCAACATCATTCTAAATGGAGAAAAACTGGAAGCATTCCCATTGAAATCAGGAACTAGACAAGGCTGTACACTATCTCCATTTCTCCTTAACATAGTGCTTGAAATTCTTTCAAAAGCAATATAACAAGAGTAGGAAATTACAGGAGTAATAATTGGAAAAGAAGACATCAAATTTTCCCTTTTTGCAGATAATATGATATTATATTTAAGAGATGCCAAAAAATACACCAGAAAACTTCTAGAAATTATTAACATGATCAATGAAGTGGTAGGTAACAAACTTAACCTACAAAAGTCTGTAACCTTTCTATATACCAATAACAAGCAATCAGAGAAAGAGCACATGGAAACACTCCGCCTTGACAGACAGACAGACAGACAGACAGATAGATAGATAGATAGATAGATAGATAGATAGATAGATTATAGATAGATAGATGATAGATAGATAGATAGATAGATAGATAGATAGATAGATAGATGAATAAACCTGATGAAAGGCATTAAAGACCTCTACAATGAAATTTTTAAATCTTTAAAGAAAGTGATTGAGGAAGACATCAGAAGATGGAAGGCCCTCTCATGGTCATGGATTAGAAGAACTGATATTGCAAAAATGACTACCTTACCAAAAGCCATTTATAGATTCAATGCAATGCCAATCAAACTCTCCATGACATTTTTCACAGAATTGGAAAAAAATCCTAAGATTTATATGGAAAGCACAAAAGACCTCAGATAGCTGAAGCAAACCTGAGCACTAATATCAATACTGGGGGGATTAGTATACCAGATTTTAAGCTGTATTACAGAGCTATAGTCATAAAAAAACATGGTACTGGCACAAAAAGAGACCCATAGATCAATTGGACAAAATTTAAAACCCAAATATGAGTACATGCAATTTCAGCCACCTGATATTTGACAAAGGGGCCAAGAACATTCATTGGAGGAAAGACAGCATGTCCAGCAAATGGTGCTGGCAGAACTGGATCCCACCAGTAGAAGAATGAAACTAAACCTCTGTCTTTCACCTTGCACAAAAGTCAATTCCAAATGGATCATAGACCTCAATGTAAAGCCCAAAACTCTGAAACTGTTAGAAGAAAACTTTGGCAAACACCTACAAGATACAGGCGTAGGAAAGGATTTTCTAAACCGGACATCAACTGCTCAGGAAACAAGGTCAAGAATCACCAAATGGGACCTGATTAAACTAAAAAGCTTCTGTACATCAAAGGTGGAAACCAGGGAAGTGAAGAGAAAACCCACAGAATGGGAGAAAATCTTCACCAGCGACACATCTGATAGAGGTTTAACATCAGAATACATAATGAACTAAAAAAAAAAAGAGAGAGAGAATCAAGACAGGAAGTAACCCGATTAAAAGATGGGCTAAGGAGCTGAACAGAGAGTTCTCAAAAGAAGTAAAAATGGCTAAGAAGCATCTTAAAAGATGTTCAACATCACTAATAATTAGGGAAATGCAAATTAAAACCACTTTAAGATTTCATCTTACCCCAGTCAGACTGGCTAAGATCAAGAGAACAAATGATACCAAATGTTGGAGAGGATGTGGGGAAAGGGGAACACTCATCCACTGCTGGTGGGGCTGTAAACTTGTTCAACCCCTATGGAAAGCAGTGTGGAGAACTCTTCAAAAGCTATAAGTGAACCTATAACATTTGACCCAGCTGTACCATTCCTTGGTGTATACCCAAAGAACTCATCCTATTGCAGAGACACTTGTACATCCATGTTTGTTGCTGCTCTTTTCACAATAGCTAAGAGATGGAAGCAACCTAAGTGTCCCTCAGTTGACGAGTGGATAATGAAAATATTGTTCATTTATATGATGGAGTTTTATTCAGCAGTAAAGAAAGATGAAATCATGAAATTTGCAGGTAAATGGATGGAACTAGAAACTGTTATACTAAGTGAAGTAACACAGACTCAGAAAAAAATCAACGTATGTTCTCCTTCATATGTGGATCCTAGCACCAAATCCTTATGAGAGAGTATGTTTCCAGACATAACTACAGGAACCAGGATAATGAAAAGGAACCAGGGAGGTAAAGGAAAAGAAAGAATCTGACAGAGAAGAACAGTAGGAAACAGGTGTTAATAAGGGAGATATAGATAAAAATGGGGTTATTTTAAGGGGAGGCAGGAGGGAAGGTTATAAAAGGAACCTATGGGATAAAGGGAAAGAAGGAGCTCAAGAAAAGTGGGACCATAGGAGAGGGATAATAGTAAGGGAGAAATGGGAAAAATGGGGGCACCTTAATTGGGGAAACCATGATGGAAGGGTTAGACAATGCAAGAGATAAATAATGCCTCACTAGTTTTAAAAACCAGATGGAACCATATTACTCCAACAACCTACTGACAAATTATACATACCATATCAAGAAATATATGTCTAGGCAAGGTTTATCTGAGAACAATTCATCTTTGCCCAAGATTTATCTACATGGCACCCAGTAATTAAAAGTACCAGACTGGTGGAACTAACCTTCTTTGATGTTTAACAGACATGTTTTGAGGCCTATATTAATTTGGTCAGAGGGACATAAGGGACAGTTTTTGCTCCTTGCCCTGCTAGGTCGACTAGTTCTGGGGGACTATGAGCATCTCTTAAAATATCCTGTGATTGTGGTAGGTCAGCTGTCCTCTTGATCAAGGAGGCTGAGTAGATCCCACAAGATGGACTTGAACCAATGTCCAGTCTACAAAGAGGAGGGTCAACACAGGAAACATTTCCTCCATGCTTCCTAGTGAAGCCAGGCATGTTTGAGCAGATCCTTTGACTTATCTTCACATAGTCATAACTGTTAAAGAAAGGAGCCAGGGGCTCCTCCCGGGCCTTTATGACAATTGAGGAACAGATCCTCAAATGGCCTTAAGAGTAAAAATAAGTTGGTTCTTCTGGGCCAACTGTATGGCCTTAAATACCCAAAGGAAAGTATAACCAAAGATTAAAGGGGGCAATATAATTTTTAAGAGTCCATATGTATAGCTAAAGGCTACATAGTAAGCAACAATGCCAGATTGGAGATACTTTCATTTGAGTTGTTGGCCAGGGTGGCCCAGGGGACTCCCAGATAGTAATCCAGCATAGAACTGGGAAAATGAACAGCAGGCCCCAATCTTATCTGAAGGAATATTGACAACTGATTTCTGCTAAATGAGGAACAGCTGACATTCCTAAAGCAAAGACCTCTGGATAGGCTGACTAGATTCACCAGATGGACAAGTAGTGGGGAATGGCTAGGGGTACTGACAACACAGCAGACAGTAGCAGGGATAACAGAATGTAAGGGCTCGAGTGAAGGAGGGAGGCTATGGGAGGGTGCGATCCGGGAAGTGGGTATATAGTTAAATAAGATGGTTTGGGATGTTCTGTGTGATACACACACACACACACACAGATCAACAAATTTTTAAAAAATGAATTATATTTGTGGAGGAAGCATATAAATTTACATCATGTTAATTAGTAGAGGTGATAAACATTACCACTGAAATCTACCCAATGACGTTATATCCACACACAGGTGTGAAGGATCCAAGTGCAACCGACCATGACTAGTAATAATCAGATACATACAGATTAGAGACACCGAGGCCAGCCTGGTCTCAATAGTGAATGCAGGACAGCTGGGGCTACAGGGAGACCCTGTCTCAAAAAGACCGAAAAAAACCACACACACAAAACATTCAATTTTATGTCTTACAGGGCTTATACTGAATTCAATATTGTATAACTGTATTAATTCGACAGAGAACCTAAAAATTTTATAGCCACTTTTGAAAGAGATGTATCTTTGCTCTGGAAACTGTTGTTGAGTGTGTTAAAGCTGTAATGAAAAGCTTCTTCTAAAAAATTTTTTTAAAGTTTGAAAGGAGATGTCTTGTTCTACTTGCAAGTTTAGTCATTATTCTGACAGAATATAGAATAGCTTCATAGTTCTGCCACAATGCAAGAGACTCCTGACTAAGAGATTAAAAATGTTAATACTCCCAGAAATATCAGTAGCCAGAGCAGCAACACCTATGTTAGCTTTCTGAGCCCCACTCCTCCTAGAGAAACAGGAAGAACTGAATATCAAGTAGGACTCACAGAGCTGCATTACACTAGAGGAATTTTGGCCTCATAAATCTAAATGGTTTGGAATGGGCAGTAACCCACCAGATATTTGCTTGAAAAAAGCATATCTTTATTCTGTGAGACAATAAAGAAGAGAGGGAGTGAGGGATGGTGGAGGGAGGGAGGGAGGGAGGGAGACAAAGAGAGATGGAGGTATAGAGAAACTTCTTTTTCCTTCAAAGAGAAAGCTCATTCCCTTTGTTTCCCTTCTCACAGTGACCACCTTCCTCTGCCCTTATAGCCAATATCTGAAAACAATTGTCTTACATATTTTTTTCAGTTTTCTAACTGCTTATGATGATAGATTAAGTCCAATTCAGTTATTTTATGACCAGAAATAGAAGCCCTGGCTTTAAGCTTTGAATTAAAAATAATGAATTGGTTTTATAATTGAAATGATCAGTTGAATAGTTGAAACTTTTCCAATGGGTTCATAACAGGAATATGATATTAAGTATTTTTAATTGTTTATGAGATTTCTCTGTTGTAATTCATTTCTTCAACTTTTCTTCATACAACATCCAATTGATAGAGCTGGATAAGTTACTAGAATCACATATGTCAAGATTTCAGGTTAGCTGAATGGATTGAAACATCTTTCTACAAGTGATCTTTCAGTAGAATTTGTTTAATTGAGATAATTAAATTCATTCTAATCCTGACACAGAATTGGTTCTCTTTGCTATTCTAATGTTTTGAAATTCTCACTTTCTTCCAAGTTTTCTTTTCTGTGTCTGACACCAACTTACCCCCTTCTCAGTCTGTGATGGCTAAATTGGGTGTCAACTTGACTGGATCTGGGATTAACTGAAATGAGAGAGATCTTCTTGATTGGATCATCTGAAGCTGGAAGATACGCCCTAAATATGGGTGTTACCTTCTGATGGCAGCCTGCATAAAAGACGACTGCAGATGATAACACCTGGCTTCTTGCTGCTTGCCTTCTCTCTTGCTGGTGAGTTTGTCTTGCTGCTGTAGACTGAAGACTAGTTGATCTTTCGGAATTCTTCAGATCTTCAGTGCCAGATTGGGACTACTGAGACATCCAGCTTCGTGGACTGAGTGACTATGGATTCTCATCCTCTCCAGTGTGGTGTAGACATTATTGGACTACTCAGACTTTATCCTGTGAGCTAAGATGATAAATCTCTATACATATATATTCATTCTACCAGTTCTGTTTCTTTGGAGAACTGTGACTAATACACAGTCCTTATGAGAAATGTTAATGGATATAGTGCATTTGATTATTGGTTTTATCACAAACGTGAACTCAGGTAGGTTACTTAACCTTTCTGGGTCTCTTTCTCCAAAAATGATAATATTGGTATCAACTCAAAAGTTTGATGAAAATATTGACATTTATACATATGAAACACTGTACGAAGTACCTAGAATACAGTAGGTATTCAAATGCCATAATTAGTTCTGAGAATCACAAATACCTGGCTTCTAGTTATTTGCTTATTATGTGACTCTATGTTATTATCTGCTGTACATTTTCCTTACATTTTAAGACTCTTTTTTCTGAATAATTTGGACCTAAAATTCAGATTTACTTTTTAAGTATTGCAGCCCGGATTGCTTTACCTTTTTCCTGACCTCCAGCTTGTTCCCTACAGGTTGCTGGTCCAGTGACTTCCAGGACTAGTCCCAGCTCCCTCAGTAGAAGTTTCCATGAACTAAACTGTAATCATGCAATCTGTCCCACAGAGAGGAAGCCCTTTGGAGAATCAAAGGAATAGAAAGAATAACTATTGCTAAAAGTTAGTCTATGTACACAAATAAGTAATCTTATTTTGTTAATAAAATAGATATTTATATCCCAGGTATAAAGCACTGGCTTCTTCCTCAGCCAGAGGAATTATAAATTGGTAATGCATCTTATAAATCAAGTATGTGAACCATTCATCATCTTGAGACTCTAAATCAGTCATGTTCACAAAGCACTTGCATGATTTGGAAACAACTCTGTGGATGAATAAATCAGTCACTTCCAGATATGTGAATAAATGACATGACCCATAAATTACATGACTGTATATCCATGCTTCATCAATCAGAAACTTTCATTTCTAATCTGAAAATTTAAAAACACTTATTGTAAAAATTTACTAAACATTAGTCCCAAATTTGTACAGTACTAGATTATAACACATAGAAGAAATGCAAGTGATTTCTGTGTCAATGGTTTTTAATTGCACAGCAAACTGATATGCCTGCTATGGTCTGCCAGGATTCTGTGCTTGCAGTAATATTGCACTTCTCTATTTAGGGGAAGAACAAAACCTTTGATACTCTTAAATCACTTTTAGTTACCAAGATGTGTAGAATTTTCTCAAATTATAACTGCATGATTTAACCTGACATGAATCTGAGTTGGCTCAGACCTCAGGAGCAAAGAATGCAATCCCATGAGACTGTCCCACTTCAGATATTTGTAGCCTATATTGAAGTTCCAGGTTATTCTCAACTTTCATCCAACTTGAAATCTGAAGGTCCCACAAATCCTCCCTCTGATTCACTATCTTACTACAGTGATCCACAAACCTTAGGGAAGCACTTTCCTTGCTATCCTCATATATAAAGGATGCTTCAGGAGCAGCAAGATAAACAGATGCACAGTGCTATGTGCAAGGAGAGAGGAAGCGCTTCCAGTCTTTTGGAGACATGCCAATCTCCAAGTGTTTAACCTGAGAGATCGCTGAACTTCCCTCCTTTGGGTTTGTAGGGTGGTTTCATTACATAGGCATGCCTGACTAAATCCTTGGTCATCAATGATTAACTTAACTGTTAGCCTCTTTTCCCTTCCCAGAGGTTAGGATATGGGCTAAAAGTTCCAAATCTCTAATCACATGGCTGGTTTCCCTGGAAGCAAAAGAAGCCTCAATTCTGAGACTACCCAGGAGTCTCCAATCACTTGTCATCTCATTAGTATACACTGACCTCTTCAGAGACATCAGGGTGTTAGGAACTGTGTGCTAGAAAATGGGGTGCAGATAGAAAATATTCAGGACAAAGAAAGCTATGTTTATTTTGAAAATGTACAGATGTATTTCAACTATCATTATTCCCTAAAGAAAATAGAATAACAACTATTAACATTCTATGTACATTATTAAATTAGGTACTATATGTGATTTAGAAATGACATAGTATACAGGAAGTTAGGGTTAGGCTACATGCACATAATATATCATTTTACCTAAAGAACTTTCAAACATCTTCAATTGTTCTTATCTGTGGGGTTCTGAACTCCCAAGGATTCTGAGGGATGGCTGTGTTTCTTTTATTGTTTTGTTTTGCTTTTGAGACAGGGTTTCATCTGTTTTAGGCTAACTTTGACTCCCTATGTAGCCAAGGATTTTCTTGGAAGTTTTATCCACTTGATTACAACTCCTGAGTGCTGGGATTAAAATGCGCATCACCTTAATGTTTATGTCGTGTTGGGGATCAAACCCAGGGCTTACTGAGGATGAAACTCAGGGCCTGATGCATGCTAGGCAAACATTCAGGCCTTTGTTTTTACATTAAAATTCTACAGTCCCATATGGAAATTTTGAGCAAGAGTATCTAGCCCATCAACAGTCCTATTTTTAAACAGTGCCTTTGTGATATATGGATATAAGTATATCAATTATCAGTAACTATTTGCTTCTTTTGGAGAATGTTTTTGAAAATAGCTTATTCGATATAATTGTAACCCAAGGAAAAAATGTAAGCAAACATTAGCAGATAATTACATTGACTACACATTAATATTCAAATCAATACTAGTGAAATCTGTTACTGTAATGGTGTTTTATATTTGTATAATTTTGCATAGTTATTATTACCACAGTTTTGTCATAGTGGTTATCAGCATTTTAAAGATGAGGAAAGTATGTAAGATAGTTGAAATTCCAACTGAGGGCAGGATTCTCAGTTTCTGTTTCTTTAATCTTTCTATTTCCCTGTGTTGTCTTTACATAATGTATAATTTTCCCTGAGTGTATAAAAGGTATTCATTTAAGCTTAAGGTTCATTGAGTTAAGCTTAAGGTTTATTAATTTTGTCATAATTACATAAGTTTAGAGATATCTCCCAGATTCTAAAGCACTTACCAAATGCCAGTATTTAATTGCATAATGATTGCAAAATATTTATTCATGCACCATTATAAATCTGGCATGAGCCAAAGGTTGAATTTGTTACATTTGTTATGGTAAATGCTTCTTTTCTGTATAGAATCTTTATGTCACTACATGTTTAATGAATTTTGTCATTGAGTAAAAGCTAACAAAGAATGGTGGAACTTCATGCCTCTTCACTGTAATTCACCTGACTGCATAATTGCAAACTACTGATAATTTATAACCCACCCAAATATGTCCATATACATTATCTGATGATTGGAAATATCCTAGGAATGTCAAACCTCTCACTGTGCTTATTCTTATAAACTTAACTTGAGTGAAGTTTCAAATACTGCTAGTAAGTACTTGTTATGAAACAGGCACCTTATGTTAAAGCAATTCAAAGTCTAGCAAGGGAAACTGCTTTTCTAACTTTATGAAGACTACAATATTCATTCAAGGTATACTATAAAAATCACTAAAAGCCTTTTTTTTAACTTTGTTGGCTTGAGCATTTGTCTTTCTTCAATTTTAGTTTCAAACCTTTTTTTGTTTGTTTGTTTTCATTTGCACTGTAGTTTCCATTAGTGCTCAAGCTGTGATTTGGAAAGTATTTTCATTCTCATGTTGGTGATCATTTGGGAATGAGAAAAATGAAAATTCTTCTGTAGAATTAGAGAATTAACTGCAAAACATGGCACTCAACATCACTCAGCATTAGAGTCTTTCTGAGGTGCTGCTTAGTAATTTGCTAAAGAGATAATGACACTTCCTCCACATCTCTGGAGGAGCAGATATTACACTGTTGTGAAAGTTTGTCCTGTTAGCATAATTATATAGACGCTATCATTATTTAAGTGTATCAACACACTGAGTCACAGAAACTTGCATAGACAACATGACAGAGGCTAGAGTGCTGGTTGTGAAGGTAGAAGTTAATTCTTTTAAGATTTTAGGTGGTTTTTCTGCCGTACTGAGCATATTACAGACGCTTCCAGTCTGATTTCCCTATCTTTAAATAGAAGACAAGCTTACACTTTTCTCATTTCTTCAACTTCCTGTGAAGCAAGCATTAATAAAATAGAAGAGCTCTGAGTTTCTCAGAGGATATTATATAAGTCTAAAAGTGTGTGATTAAGCAGTGAATGCGTTTGGGATTTCCTGAATCCATTTTCAGGGAAAAGTAACCACTACCAATCAGTAACGCATGGCCCTTACGATTGATAGGAAAAGTGTGTTTACTCTGACAAGGTCCCATGCCTAGCTTTCTACTCCTCTTTTCATGCCTATTGCATTTTTCTTAGTTGTGGAAGTATACATACGGTCTTTCTCTTGTTTCACTTATTCAGTAAATATAATTCTTTTGCTATAGTAATGACTGTGGACTTTTATGAAATTCTTAGATTTGAGTTCATAGAGAACTCAAGTTAAAAAAATTTGGCCATTTGCTTAAAATATAACAATTTTTAAAAATACCAGTGACGTCACAAATAAAAAATAATAGCAAGTTAAGAATTTTTAACAGGCTGAGCATGGTATCACAAACTATTTTTCCCCAGGATTTGGGAAGCAGAGGCATGTGGATCTCTGTAAATCTGAGGCCATCCTGGTCTACTTAATGTGATCCAGACCAGGCAAGGCTGTATAGTGAGATTTTGCACTACCCCCCCAAAAAAAGTTTACAGCTGGAGCAAATTTTCAGTGGTTAAAATCACTTATTCCTCTTCCAGAAGACCCTAGGTTTGGTTCCCAGTACCCACATGATGGCTAACATCCTTCTTTAACCTTGGTTACAGGGGATCCAGGATATGTCACCCTCTTCTGGTGTCTGAGGGCAGGTGGTTCACTTAGATACATAAAGAAAAACACTCATGTACATAAAAATAAATAAAAAATTTTAATAATATTAGTAGTAAGTTAATGTTAAATTATATTTTAATATATACCAGCTT
>NW_008352832.1:385990-406095 GCF_000622305.1 Nannospalax galili | reverse complement strand
CAAAAACATGCAGAAAAATGAATTTCAGAGAGGGAGGAAAAAATTGAGACATGTATAAGGGAAAATATGAACACAATCAATATTTCTGAGAAATCTGAGAAAGATTCAGGAACACAAAACTGAGGTAGAACAGGGAGTTGAAATCAAACAATAAAAGAACAGGCAAATTATTTAAAGAAATCATAGCAAAAACTTCACAATCCAAGCAACGTCGTAGACATCTAAAAAAAGAGGCATTTAGAACCTCAAATCGACATGACCAGAGAAGAACTTCTCTATGACATATCATACCTTAAGCCTAATTATGGGAACCAGAGTTATCATTAATTTTTGTCATTGTTGTTTGGTCTTTTTGGTACAGGGTCTTCTTGTAGCCACATCTGGCCTTGAACTCACTTTGTAGACCAGACTGACATTGACCAGGCTAAGTTCTTAGTAATTTTTAAAGGAATGAGTCTAAACAAAATGAGATGATTGACATAAATAAAATGGTCTAAAGCAGTTTAAACAATTAAAATGAAGAAAATACATGGAAATATTTTTAGAATATTGGAAGATAATGATTCATTGTTCAATATCTATTGACTATAGATCTCTTGGATCTGAATCCAGCTTGACTAAGACAGAAAGCATCAACACTTATAGCTTCCTACTTGGAGCAGCATCTCAAACCTCTTCAGTGAGTTATATGCGTTTGTCAAGTGGGGAAGGAACAGTGGGAACAGAATGTTTGGGCACATGCTAGTGAAGCAATCAAAAGGGTCTCAGTTATTTTGTATTTGTCTTTAAGCGGCCAGACCTTGTCCCATCAGGACCTAGATCACTGTCTTCAATTGGTGAGCCAATTCTTGACAGTTCCTGAAAGTTATATATACAAAGTAAGGAGCACTAATGGCTATTTTAACTTACTATTGTCATTTTATTTTACTTCTGATATCAAACTAAATTCTGAGTTTAGAAAACAAAGGTAACTATCACCTAGTCTCTACATTAACCGTTAGAGAAGGCAACACACTGCAAAGTTGGCTCAAGGCTAGATATCACGAGTGCTGGGCCCTCTACTATGCCTGTCTCCGAATCATTAATGAGGATATCATTAAATCCTTCAGATCAATAATACTTTATTTTCTTAAATGGTATAAAGATTTGCAAATCAAAAACCACAAAAGACATGCTTATTAGCCTAAACTACAGTGTGTACTCAAATTGAATGCATCAACACTTTTAAATAGCCAAGGATTTCTGGGTAGCATTTCTCAAAGCAGTTTACAAAACCAGGTCCTCCTACCCTGATCTCTGCTTTAACTAAGTTGATAATTTAGCCACATTTTCCCCTGAAGTAACTCTATTACCATGCCTTCTAATTCATTATTCTTCAAGTACTTCAGGAAAGCTAGAATAGATTAAATTTTATGTAATGCTCTTCATCATTCTACAAAGTACATTGCAGAATCATCTTTTTGAAGCTCTTGACCTTTTCCCAATGGAAACATTTTTCTTGTCTCTACTGAATCAGACTACAGTTACAAACCAAATTTATTATTCTTGGAATGCTTGCCCAAGGCAAATTGGAGAAAATGGATGAGGAATGGGAAAAAGTGGAACACCAAGACTATACCCAAGAAACTCCTTAGAAATACAAAAGAAATGAATTTTTCCAGACTTGAAAAATCATAAGGTATCTATAAAATTTCTTCCAAAACTAGTAATTTCTTAAAAAGAGTTTGCTAAAATTCCTAGATAGATATTTTCGGTCATCCCTCAGGGTCCCGCCCCCCTTGCTCAGCACATTACAGGAGCATGCATCATGACTATAACATTATCTATGGGACGTGGAACTAGCTTGGTACATGCATTGTAAGCAGAAGTAAAGTGTGTCAGTTGCAGACTACAGTGAGATGCTCCAGAGTGCTATAAATGATAATCTTTATTACGTTGTTTGTTCGCTTTGCCTGTACTTTCAAATACCCATGATGCATCATTGACAATGCACAATTAATTGTCAAGGAACATGGTTAATAAATAAAAGTTTACTATTTGTTCTGTTTTTTATTAAAGTGTGTGTGTGTGTGTGTGTGTGTGTGTGTGTGTGTGTGTGTGTACCACAGCATGCATATGGAGATCAGAAGACAACTTGTGGTAGTCAGTACTCTCCTTCCAACATGTAAGTTCCAGGCATTAAACTCAAGTTGTCAGGCTTGATGGCAAGTGCCTTTAACCTCCTGAGCCATCCCACGAGTCACTAACTACTATTTTAAAGCACTGAGATACTGGGTGGTATCTTATGGCAGGATCAACCATAGTATCCTGAATGTTACACATACCCAACTCTGCTAAGCATACTTATAGTCCTTATAAAGTCCTTTCCAATGTCTCGAACAACTTTCAACTGGCATTTACTCTGGATTTTAGATCATGATTTCATGTTAAATTAAGGAATGCTTACTTCTATACAAGGATGCTCATTAGATTTGTGATAGCATTGTGGATAACTCTTATACAACCTTTTATAGAATTGTATGGTAGTCAGTAGATCCATTCATAGCTCCATCCATATGCAGAAAATGAGTTAAATCCAAGGTGAACAACTTCTACCTACATAAAGAAATAGACTTACCTGCCCCAGGTGGCTAGCTTGGTTCCATATCATATAATGTAACACCAGGATTCCTCATTCTACTCTGGCACACTAAAATGTTATCAGTCAGGCAAAACCTTCAGTTGAGATGAAAGGGCTTGTCCCTATACTTGTGGTCACTTGATTTATTAGTTCAGTGGTCTTGACGTACAACAGTTGAAGAAGATTGATATCCACAGTGTGCATCGTATGTTCCACCTGCCAAGAGAAGGTGAAGAAGGAGATTTACATTCACAGTGTGCATCATATGGTCCACCTGGCAAATGTCTTCCAAAAGAAGAAACGACCTCCCTTTTGTGATAAATGGAAATATTTTTAATCTTCATTTGGGTTCCATTCAAGAGACTCACTGAGAATCTTCTCTGCAAATCTCTTTCACACCAATTTTGAATCTTCTCTCTGAATCCAGTGCTTAATAAATTCATCCCTACTCATGAAACCGATAGACCTATATTTCTGACAATATCCCTAGCTGTGAAGATTTCTGTTCTGTCTTTCCTAAATAGATATAATTTTTTCTTAGGAAGGATCAAGTAGGGAAATTCAAAGACTGTTTATCTTTCTCAGTTCTAGAAATGCCATGATCAATTAGTCAAGACCAAAAAATAATTGCAGTCCAAATCACTTCTATTACCACCTTGTCTCTGTTGCCTATTAGAGTAACTATTACAGTCTTGTCACTTTTCATTAAGAGCTGCTACTTTGCCTACGCCACCCAGGGATTCTATATCCCTACTGATATCAGCTAGTCTATTTAAATGTCATCATTTCCTACATTCATCTTTGGTCTGCAGAGAACAGGCCTTAAAAAACTTTGCCTAATGCATTTACCTGTATTGAAGTATTCTTCAGTGTTCTGCAGTGAGGAGAGCAGAGACTAAGCCCTCTCAGGATATTAAGAATGAAGAGATAACTGAGCCAGTACCTATAAAATACATTTCACACATTGTGTTTCTCTAATATTTTGGATTTTGTTTTGTACACTATATTAAAAGCTCTGGCATCCCAAGTTTATTCATTCTAGGTCAATACTATACCCAAGTCTTACTCAACCTACCAAGAAGACATTTAGGATCCATAATAACCTGCACAACCTAGAGATTCTAAATCACAATCTTTAGTTAAGGAGTCTTGAGTCATGTAAGTCCCTATTAACAACAAGCTTACTTGAAAATGAAATTCCTGTATCCTTCTCTAGAATGTCAAAATTGGTTTTATAAATATTTCTTGATTTTTTTCCTGTCAGTATTCAAAGAGTCTTGCAATTATTTGGATGTAGAAGTTTTATTTATCCTGGTTTATTTGGTAATTGGCTCCCAGGAGTATATTGAAACTTTGCTTCATTTATAGGCCTTGAGGCAAAAAAACTGAAAGCAAGCATATTGAAATGAGAAGAATATCTATCCTCTTGCATGGTAGCAATTTGAAGGAGACAAGAAACAAGTACATGAGCTAGAGGAAAGGGCACAATCAATGGCATGGAAGGCAGACTAGAGCTGGGAGTTCAGCGGATCATACTTGCCTAATTCATCAAATGCATTCGGTTCAAAACCTTCTTATTTCAAAGTAGTGTCTTAATTTTCACTCAATAAAACTGACGTAGTTATGAATTCAACCCACAATATAATTCAACTTTCCTGATGTCCTGAGTTTGAAAGATTTGAGAACTGGCTTTTAAAATATAGAAAAAACGTGCTGCAATGAGGCAAAGGTAGCACCATCTGACAGGCTCACATGCACGTAACGATTCTTTCAGAACGAGACCACCCTGAATGAGAGGAGGGATAGGGAATGCCCAGGGAGAGGGACAGCAGACGACGGCTTACTACTTGGGCAATGTTGTTCTTCAGCCTAACAGACAGTCTCTGGGTTAAATATTTTGAATTTTTAAATGTCTTTAATTCCAAAAGGGTTATCTTATGTATGATTAGAAGATTCTGAGGAGAGTTTCATAGAGTATGGAAAATAAATAGGCTACGAATGGCTAAGAATTTGCTTACTGGGCTGTTTAAAACTACTAGAATGTATACATTGTTTGGTTTTCATAGTTTCTGCACTAATGGAATTTCCTCAGCCTATAACAAGGGAGCAGACCACACAGTGCCAGGTCAAGGGGCCATTTTGAACTCTTATGTAACACTTGGGAGTCACAAAGCCTCAGAATTTTACATTTTCCACTGTGCTGGTATAACAGACACCAGCTGATGGCATAGACATGTTTTCATTCTCTAGTGATACTTTAAGGCATTCAAAGCTCTATAGATTACTTAAAGGCTAACATTCCAACCTAAATCTTCTCATACTGAATCAACATTTAGTAGACTAGTAAAGCAGTCATTCACTGTGGAGAGCTTTCTTTTCTAAAGAATTTTATTCTAGCATCATCACAAGAGATAAATTAAATAACTTTTACAACTGGTTGTCATGGGAACATATTCTATCTTCATCTGGTAGACCCTCAACACATAGTCAATAAAAGATGTGTATTTCTTTAGGTCTTTATTACCTGTGACAAAGTGATGAAGTAATTATTATATGACTGTTTTCACCTGAAAACAGTCAACACAATTCTACTATAATTTTAATACTTATGTTTCCCCTAAAAATCATATTGTGAAACAGAACTTGAAAGTTGATCAAATTAAGAAGTATATCTTTGGGGATGTTTGTAGATCATAAATGCAGAGTGTTTAATAGGTATAGATACTAGAGGTCCAAGGACTGAGCATGATGGTTCACACCTGTAATCCCAGCACTCCAAAGGCAAAGGAAGAAGGATCACGACAAGTTCATATTTGAAAATGGTCCAATGAGTTTCATTTGTCTTTGGCATCAGACCTCTTTTTAAACAAGAAAGAAGAATTTAAAAAAACACAAAATTTGCTGGGACCATGATCTTAGACTTTGCAAACTCTAGAACCATGAGAAAAATATTTCTGTTGTTCATAACTACCTAGCTTAAAGCATTTTGTCACATTAGTAAAATTAGACTAAGGCAAATTTATTACAATCAGTTCAATCAGCAGATATTTAACAGAGGAATTTTGTTGATCAAGCACTATATCAAGTTCTAAGGATCACCTGACTTTGCAGAGTCCTTCTATTTTTCTCCTAAGAATACTGCAGCAGAGTGCTGAAGGCGGAATGCTCTCTGCTTCTGAGTATGAAATTTCATTTCTTTCATGACCCAGGTCAAAGGAAGGCAATACTTCACCTCTTCCTACTCTTTTCACCTGAGTTTGGACATATATATTACCC
Source organism: Nannospalax galili (assembly GCF_000622305.1). Classification (NCBI taxonomy): domain Eukaryota; kingdom Metazoa; phylum Chordata; class Mammalia; order Rodentia; family Spalacidae; genus Nannospalax; species Nannospalax galili. The sequence continues at coordinate 400,199 of NW_008352832.1, read as the reverse complement.
AGGAACCAATCATCGCTTTAGGGTAATATGATGGGTGAATTAAGTTTAGCGTAACAAATACTTCTGAGCCAGAGCGTATGGCATCGTGTACAATAGCTCAACGTAAAGCAAATGAGGATGAGAGTGTTCCAATGAATGGGATAGGTGAGAGAAGGCAGATGGTGAATATATGGTAAGCAGGAAATGTCTTGCATGGATGAGAAGGCAGCTCAGTGGGTAGCTGCCATCCAAATCCACAAGAGATTGGAAACCACATGATTAGGAAGCACATTTTTGGTTTATATAAAAGAAACACAAGAATAGAACCAAAACCCAAAGAGATACACTCAGTATACCTGGAAAGCAACATGATAATATTGCATTTCTATGAAGCTTCTGGGTGATGCTGAAACAGCTGGCATGCAAAGGACATTTCAGAAACCAATCTAAAGGCAAACAGTTACTAAATATCATCATCTGCCTCTCCTGTGAGATGCAAAGGGAGTAGCACATGGCAGAGAGCTGGAAAATCTTAAACATGCAACTTTACAAATGCTGATTATTACTATTTCATTTACATCATGCAAGGTGAGTAATTACATTAGTGTTTGATGAACTTTCAAGAGGACTGAATAAGCCTAATTTATCTAATTGGAAATTTCATTTACTTCATAAATTTCCTACTAAGCATTTAGGCTATTGTTCAATTTTATTGATTCTTAATAGAGATATCAGATAGACAAAAATATCATATATTTTGTCTAGTGAAAGATGAGGTCAAAGAGCTCAACATTTGAAATATAACCTGATAAAATCAGTATAAAACATATAAGCTGGGCCATCATAATGATAATATTTGAAAAGGATAATAATGAGACTAACAACTCTTCTTCAAAATGGTCAAACTATCTCTTGAGTGTAATAAAAACCAGAGTGCTTCAATCTAAATACAGTGATTAGAATATATTCTCAAGGCTATTACTTAACTATGGGACAAGAAAATTGCATTTCTATCTGACTAATATTAAGCTGAGTTAAAGTAAGGAGGTGGGCTGCATGAAGAATATGAAGAAAAATAATGCCACAGTCATAATTTATTGACTCACATCTAACACTGTCTTGGTAAGTGTCTTTTGTCATGGATATGAGACATTGCAGAAAAATAATTTAATAAACACCACCAAGGACATTTCATCTGGGTACCCTAAACTTTTAGCAAATAGCTAGTAAAATGATAAAGAAAAATACTGAAACAGAGCTATATTCTAATATTTCTTTGGGCTTCTAGGTATCCTGAGAGAGGAAAGACTGATTATAGGCACTGAGATGACCTAAAATTTGTAAAATGTAAATATGATTCTCCCTTTCCCTTTCTTCCATTCTGTTACATGCTGGATTTCCAGTATATGATCTCAGAGGCAGTATATGGTAATACCTAAGTCCTTAAAATATTTTAAACATCATAAATTTCTTATTTCTTATGAAATTTATGGCAAATTAATCATAGGCAAATTAATTTCTCTGCTCTTAAGTGTTCTCATATATAAAATCAGAATGAGAATACTCCATTGAAAACTTTTATGAGAGTTAAATAACAAAATGTCTGCAACCATTTGATTTGGTACTCAGCACACGGCAAGCCTTTATATTCTTACTACTAATAAAAATCTGCATTTTGTCAGCATACACAAGACCCATGCAAGCTAAAGCATGTAAAAACCCAGCATAGAAATATGGAAATGAGCAACAGGCCCCAATCTTAGTTGAAGGAATATTGGCAGCAGATTACTACTGGGTGAAGAAGAGCTGATCTTCTCAAAGAGAGGGACTCTGGGTAACCTGACTAGACCTCAGAGGATGAACTTGCACTGAGGGATGTCTGGGGACACTAATTTGACTCAATGGGCCTTAAAAAATGACAGAATGTATGGAATCCAATGGGGGATGGAGGCTAAGGGAGGGTGTCAGTGGGGAAGGGAGTGTAAATATGATTAAGATGTTCTGTATGAAATACAGAAAAATTCTATAAAAAATTTACAAAATTTTTTAAAATCTGCATTTTAATTTGTAAACACACACATAAATAGAGAGAGAAATGGAGACTTTTAAAAACAAAATGTGTGTTGAAGAAGCAATGGATAGAGTATGGCTTAACTATTCCAACATTACTAAGCAGAGGTTTCTCTGGGGTATGATCTGTGAACCATACACCATCTTACAAACTGACAGTTTGGTCGTGAGAATCAATTTCAGGAGTCTAATTGTGTTTTAGCTGACAAGTTTGCATTTCTAGTAAGATCCAAACACTATATCCTGATAAGTAGAGTTAAAGTCTATCATGACTCTGTCCCTCACTAGCTGCTTCCCAATTCCTTTCTTTCATGTTTTTCAATGCAACCGGTAAATGAATTTTCTTTTTAAAAGTATTTAGCATATTAGAGCTTCTGTTCCTTCCAATTAGCTGAAGAAAATATGTGCAGGTTTTGAAAAGTTCAGCTTAGAAATATACTGGTGCATCTCTGACTGGAGATACATCTGTTCTGTCTCCTGGGAATACGTTAATGGTAATTTAGAACATCCATCATGATGCATTTTACACTGATATACTAATATGCAAAAAGAATAACAAACCACATCCAATTTCCTAAGCATTAATTATGAGGCATTACTGGGCAAATCATCATGATAAATCTCTGCATTTGGAAGCCATCTAACTAAGCACCCAATTTTGGGGAAGTATGTTAGTGTCAAATAGAACTCTATAATTAATTATAAGACTGCACAGTGTCAAAGAAATTAGACTTATTTTGTATGGTTCCAGAAGGCAGAGTAAAGGTCAATGAGTTGAATTATAAGGAATACATTTTTAATTATTATTATTAAAAAGCTATTTCCAAGAAATAGAACTTTTAAAAACTGTGTGGACTTACCTCAAAATGAAAAATTTCAAGCAATGATTATATAATTACTCTTAGGTAAGATAATGGCAATTGAACATCACATAAACAATAGACCAAGTGACCTCTGAGATTGTATCCCACTCAGAATCCACAATTCTATACAAAGAGAGCCTAAGGAGTTTCTAAGGACCACTCCACTTAGTGCTAAAATTCAAATGATATTATAAAAATACACACTGAATATAAAATTATTCCCTGGCTCTGGTCCCTTTTCTTTCTTATATTATACTATGCATCTGTGAGAAATTCCAAGTTGTGACCAAAGCCTTGTTTACCATATTCACAGCACAGAACCTGGTACATTTGTGATGTTCAGCTATTACTGTTAAGTGAGGACTCTAAACACTTGGAGATGCTCCCTAGAAATACTTAACACTTTCCCTTCCTAACATTCGAATAGAATGTATTTTTATAGCCCCTGAGCAGATATGTAAAACCTTTAGAAGAATATTTTGAAGACTGAAATGGAAGTAAATAGTAAAGAGAGGATTCTTCAAACTAAAAACAGTGTCTTCAAGAAATAAATAGCAGATGAGTGTCTAACCCATGCTATTATTTGTAAAAATAAATTCTCCTTGATTTTTATTCCTTAAAATTCAGCATCAATACCTGTCCTCTACTATTGTTACCAGCAGGCAGAAGTAGCCAGAATGCAGTGACTCTCAAGTGCAGGTAAGCAGACAAATGTACAAAAAGATGTATTGGTGGTCCTAGCCCTTTCTCTTCCTCTATCTGCTTTGAGCTGCTTTCTATTTCTTAGCAGGGATTCATTCTATCTCAGGAATTCAAATAGGATGCCACCTGGATTGGGTTCCCCACACTCCTTGCTTCCTCTCTTCTTTGGAAGCAGGAATAGGCAAAAGACTCTTGACATGAAGAGTCCACAGAGGAGAACCAAAACATTAACAGACCAGAACAGCTGACACAAAGTAGCACTCAGTGCACTGATGGTCAGGAACCAGAAGCAATGTATGATATCTCAACACCTCCGGCACAGCCCTGAGGAAGAGGTATAAGAGGGATTGAAGTTAACATTTTCCACTCACCAGTTAAATGCCAAAAATTCTAAATTATGAAGTCACAGAAAATAAAGGGATGCCTGTTTTATACCAGAGTTACACACTGACATTCATGCCAACCACTAGTGCATGAAAAGAACTTACTAAATAAGATTAGGAGAAACTAAAGATTGTAACATTTATATTTCTTCATTTTTTCAGGTTTTTCCTGGTCGTTTGTTTGGATTTCTCTTTTCAACTTACCAAATTGAGCTCCACAGTATCACAACCTCAACTTATAAATTCTGTTTTAATTAGTGACAGCACAATCTAAATCATGTTGTGAGAAAGTTTATAAGAAAGTTTATAAGAATATCTCTACTTCTCTACCTACCATTAGCAATAAAATAAAATAAATAAAAAAGTATATTTTTCTCTATACCCACAGTCATTTAGCATATGGAAGACTATTGTTTAATCTTACAGAATGAAAGCCAAGTCCCTAGTTGAAAATGTAGTATAACAAGGACTTCTCAATCATCCAGGGGACTTGTTTAAATGTGCCTCATGTTGAAATTTTCTCTCTATTTAACCTAAATATTCCCTATCACAGAACATGATCATTACATTATACTCCTTTGCCTTTGCCTAAAAGAAATTATAGCTCCCTGGCCTCTGTTTAATACCCCATTATGTCATTATATACCATGGTTTTATCTTCCTTCTCTCATTGTGAGTAGGTCAACAGCATGGACATGTCTTAACCTTGACTTCCTGTTCTCATTTTCCAACCTTGTCTGTGTAATGTGCAAACACTCACTTTGTCATTCTTTTTTTTGGCTCAAGGACACATCTATTTCACCAATCTGAAACTGCTGGGATCTGGCTAACGATGGAAATTGAAGAACAGTTATTCATTACGAGGTGGCACTTCTGAATTTTAAAAGATCAATTGAAAATTGTCAGTCTCACCAAGTGTGTTTAGTTATTTCCAGATATATAAGAATTATCTGAGGGACTTCATATTGGTGTGATAAAGAATCATCATTGAACATAAAGATTGCTGTGTGCTGGGAACACTTGCCTGTTTTGGCCTATTGTGTTCTTAATCAACGTCCTCTCACTGAAAAAAATCGAGTCAAAAGTCCATATCCTTGGCTGAAGGCCCTATATCTCAGTTCCTGAAGCTGTAACAAAATATCTTAGAATGGGTAATTTATAAACAATAGAAACATATTTTCTCGCAGTTTTGGATGACAAGAAATCCAAGATACTAGCAGATTTTGGTGTCTGATGAAGGGAGATGGAGAGAGACGTCTGTTTCCACACTTGGGGTCCCTTATATCTTTTCACGTGGTGGGACAACAAAAGAATTCCTGCAGTATATTTATAATGGTACTAGTCCTATTTATGAAGTTGGAGCCCTGAGGACCTAATCTTCTCCTAGAGCCTACACCTTCTAATGCTATTGTATAAGTCTTCAACACATGAATCTGAGGGAAAATAAACATTCAGTCTATGGCATAGGGTTCCAGTATTTCTCTTCAGTTTTACAGCATACCACTTTTTTTGCACAGAAATTCTATTTGATATCACTGGGATACTCAACATACGTGTTCATTCCAGTTTGTATTTATACAATCATATTTTGTATGTAGCTCATTAAACATAATAGTTTAATGCTGTGTTGCATCATATTCTCCAATGTGCTGAATTGTGTTTGTTATCCCTTCAGTAATGGCATATTGTTTGAGGATAGGCATTTCTTACAAATTGGTTTTGGTGATTTCTAAAATAGTACAAAGGAGGAATAAAATATCCAATCACAACATATATCTGTTCACAGGGACTTAGACATACAGCTCTCTGTTCATACAGATGTCTCTGTCTCCTGCTTAATGCTGGGATTTGCTAAATGGGCTTCACCTCTGGGCCTCTCAGGTTCCTCTAGACAAGGGAAATGACAGATGAGAATGAGGACCACTGCAAAGAGGAAAATGTGTACACGTTCCTCATCCTACCAATCCACTTTCATTTCTGTCCTGTAAGGGTCTTTTTAGAGTCACCTGAGACCTATGATGAGGTCGACTATACATTAAAATGCCACTAATAATATCAAATAACTTGGCCCATTTAATATCAATTCCCTCAGTAAAGAAAATGCCTCCAAGGAAACATATTTCAAAGAGTGAATATATTCTGCACTAATTCAAGAGAAGTGTGCTCATTCAAGACTTAATCCAAATGTACAAGGTCCAGAAAATCCAGCCTTATGTGAAATAACAGCATTAGCCATCTGGAACAAGCATTTGATTTGAATCTTTGTAGAAGTAGAAAGTGAGAGAAAAAACTTGTGCACTTTGGAGATTTCATTCTCCAGCTGGACAGAGATCAGAATCCTCAGCTGAAAATCTTTGATAATGACTACACAAGTTTAGCCCAATTTATATTGGCACCAAATTGGAACAATTTATTTATTAGTTGTAGACAGAGATGCCATGGAGTTTCTTTTAAATCACTACTTTGGGGGTTGGAGAGATGGTTCAACAGTTAAGAGCACTGATTGCTCTTACAGAGGACCGGATTCAATTCCCAGCACCCACATGGTGGCTAGCAACTGTCCATAACTCCAGCCCTAGGAGATGAGGTGCCTTATTCTGATCTCCACAGGTATTGCATGACACAGGGGTGCACTTACACACATGTAGGCAATAAACTCATACACATAAAATAAAAATAATAAAATATTTTTAAATTATTACTTTAAGAATTCCTTGTTTAATTGGGCATGGTGGAGCATGCCTTTAGTCACATCACCGGGGATGCAGACAGAAGCAGATTTCTGTGAGATCAAGGCCACCCTGATCTATATTATATAATTGTAACCAGGCCAGCTCAATGGGTGAGAAATCATGCATGATACTGTCAATATAAACAAGCAGACATGAGTGGAGAGGTCATAGACATTAGAGCAAAACCTTCTGTAACTTCCCTAGACCAATGTGATTTCTTACTCTATTCTAAATATGCATCCTTATGTTTAGAGACAAGTGTACCTCTCATCACTCACTGGAAAAACTTTTTTTAAATAGTTAATGCTATTAAAAAGTTCTACAACAGGCCAAATGCAGAGAATCAGTGCCCAGCCCCAAGTGACACAGTTAAAATGCAACCTCTACACCTAAGAGGAGGGGCAGAAAGAATGCAAGAGCCAGAGGGACAAGACACCTGCTGCTAGTTAATGCATTCTAGACATGGTAGGGAAGCTGCACCAATGAATTCCCCACAGTTTGGTAGGCTAATGAAATCTGCACAATCACGAAATTCATTTTCCTTAAGAAATCAATTTTATTGTGTATTGTGTATCATTTTTGAGATTCACAGCATACTACAAGATGCTTTTAGATAGTCAACTGCCTACTCTAGCAGATCAGATTAATACATCTATCTTTTCACATGGCTGCTATTCATCAAAAAGAGCAAACAAAATCTCCTTAATGAAATCCCTAACATAATATGTTTTCACAACCATAGTGCTCATGTTGTACACTAAATACCTCAATTTGTTCATTTCACATATTTATTACAGTAGGTTCTTTGCCCTTCATTAAAGGCAATTAAATTTTATACTTTCCTACAAAATGTTAACAATGTGTAATCAAACATGTAAGTATTTAAAATTATGCTATCAACAAATTGAGCTTTCAAACAGTGAATGCTGGATCTCATCCATCATAAATGGTTAATAAAGTTACACAGAACAGTAATGGGAAAAACAGAAGACAAAATTGAACCATGTTTTAGAGGATTTTTGGCACGCTAAAATTTCTCATGCGATTTTAAGTAACATAATATATACCTAAGACTGTATTTTAAAACAATTGTAACCAGGAATGTAATTCAGTGAGAAAATTTAATTCCTTTATGTGTACAAGCCCGAGTTCAATCACCAACACACACACACACACACACATACACACACACAGAGAGAGAGAGAGAGAGAGAGAGAGAGAGCTAAAATACTCAAATTAAATAAGCATTAGAAGCCAGGTGTGGTGACACACACCTTCAATCCTCACACTCCAGAGATCAGCCTAATCTACATAGTGAGTTGTGAGTTCTAGGCTAACTTGGGGCTACAGGGAGATCTTGTCTCAAAAAGAAAAAAAAAAAAAAAAAGAAACAGTGACTTGCAAATAAATGCTTTTATTTTTTATTTTTTGCTTTGCATTTTACTAAATTTTAATTTAACACACAAAATAATGAGAAGTAACTGTTTTTTAATGAACTGTTCTTCACATTTCAAATATTCTTGCAAAAGGTTATGATATATAGTGTCTGTAATTCCAAAAGTTGAATCTTACAAATATGTCAAACACATGTCATTATATCTCTGTGTGTGTTTGTATGTACATATAGTAATAATTTGAATGTGAGAAATAAATTTAGAGCTAAAACTTTCTAACCCATATATATTATCTTTTTTCAAATGGAAAGGAAAAGAAAATTCATAATAGTATATCTTAAATTTTACTGTGAGACTGTGTGTAGACATGAAGTGAATGGTCAATGCATAAAGTTAATTTTAAAACACTGAATTTCACAAAACTATCACTGCAAGTCAGAGGGAAAATGTACATTTTCATCTAGAATGTGGAATGTAAATGCTCCTTCCATGTCTGCCTACCTTCAGTATCTCATTAAATGAAGCAGAATTTCTATGAAAGATAAAAATCTCTGCAGTACCAGTAGTTGCACTTTCTTACTCCTTGGCTCTTTTCTTCCTGAAAAACTATCCTTTTTGTAGAGATCTTCTTGATGTGCAGGAACAATATAAAGAATAAGCATGCATGTAGAATTAGAAGCTGCTTACAAGCACTAATTAAATAGTTGAATTTCTCTCATTGAGAGGGGCACCAAACCGTGGTAGGTGTGAAAGGTGTCGTGATAAATGTCTCAGCTCTCAAGGAATCTGTTTATTCAGTAACTATGATTATCGCTGAGGACTGTCCATTGTCAAAGAGCCAGTCACAATATTGGCTTCTGAAGACAGACAACAGACAATCTACTCTCTGGAGACAAAAATCTCAGTAGAGAAAGCATTGAGGACTGTCCATTGTCAAAGAGCCAGTCACAATATTGGCTTCTGAAGACATAGACAACAGACAATCTACTCTCTGGAGACAAAAAACTCAGTAGAGAAAGCACAGGTAACTAAACATTAAAAAGCAGGCGTGGCAGAGTCACAGCAGGACTGAATTCCATGAGTGCAAGGGGTGCTAGATGAGTTGGTGGCCAGTCAGAGAAGACCTATGAAAAGGCTGGCAGGTGGCAGATGTCATCAATCTGCCTGTGAAAGCAATGGCAGCCTCCAGTACAGCGGCCTCTATGTGCCCAGTCCAAAAAATTAGAGCGCAAAAGCTGCGCATTTATCTGTAAGGCTGGTCCTGAGCGCAAGGGGTAAAAGATAGTGAGAGATCCAATTTATGCATCCAGGTACTCAAGGATTTCTTCATTCTTTCAAGTAATGTATATTGAAAGTGATGACAATCCAGGATACCTGCTACTGCTATGACACCATGTGAGTCAGGTAATCCTTGACTGTGAAATTTAAGATACATCATATCAAGTAAAAATGAGGTAATTATAGAAATCGATAATTGCTTATAATCATGACAACTGCAAAAAATAAAATTAAAAATTGTTTTAGGTGCAAATTGGAAGAAAGGAGTAAATGTACCTGCAATTTCTAAGACTGGTTAATTATCAGTAAATGGGAGTCAGCTAAGAGGAAAGGAGATGCAGAGGAGAGAGAGAGCTTCGGCATTTCTCACAGGGACTCAAGCTATTTTCAGACTTCTGGAATAATTTGAAGAGCAGTGTGGAAGTCACAGGTTGACCCTCAAAAGCAGAGCAGTTACACAGCAGTAAGGAGAGGTCAAGAAAGATTTATGGAGAGAAGCAGAAGCTAGATCATGAAGCACATTGCAAGCTATGCTAAGAAACACTGATTTTCATCCTAAATGAGGAGCTAAAAGTAAAGGAGATGTCAAGCATGTCTCTGAGGTTTGTTGGCTGGTAGGATATGTTTACAATTCACCAAGAGAAGGAATAAAAAAGGGAAATTGGTTTGGAGATTTTATGTGCTCTTGCTGAGTTTAAAGTGTCCAAGGGATTTCTGAGTGGTGTCAGCCAATGGTTGGTACGTTTACAACCTTTTCAAGAAAAAAATCTGGGTAATTTAGCTGGGGAAAGAAAATAAGCAGCAAATACTATATATAAAATTGAGTTGCCCTGACCCTAAGCCTATAAGGAATTCAAGGGGAAAGCGTTTCATTAACTGAAAATGGAAAAATGATCGCCACTTAAATTAGGGATGTGCCAGTCAGCTTTCAATGATATGTAAAATCTGTAACAGAAGCAGAAAAGCAGGCACAGCAAAAAATGTTGCAAACTGGCAGAAATGTGTATGAAGACATGGAGAAAGTAATATATGTCGATAGGAATAAAAGATCAAGTAGTAAAAGCTTTCCAGCATCATCCTAAGTTAATGCCCACCGTCACTCCATCAGTATATGGTGTATGTAAAAACACACAGACTCATACACCCACGACGTATACACAAACACAGAGATACACATACAGGCACATACATATGCACAAAGACTTGCATACACAGACACACATTGGTACTAACTTAGAGATCAAAATGGAAACCTTGGATAAGGATGAATGACACAAATAGCTTGTGAATCCTACTCTCAGCATATCATTGCTATCACTGAAATGAGAAAAAGGGATGATGTCTAATGAAAGGACTCACTCCTGATTCTGATCAGTAGTTTATGAAGTACTTTCATTATCTTCTACCTCATTTCATCTTCTTATCATTGTCAAGGTTTAAAGATGTCCCATTATTGCCTAAGATTGTAAACTGTACCAATAGGGATTTGAATTAGAATTCTTCTGATTCTCATTACAAACATTTCCCACAGTACAATTTTATTTGGGACCATGTAAGTCCTTCCACATATTTTAAGCATGTGGTTTGTCCCATGAAATCAAATATTTCAATGACTCTGTGGGGAAAAAGATACTTTTTTTCAAGGTCTTTAGTAACTTCCAAAGGAACCCATGATGGCCATCATACTCACCTCATCTGTAGTCTCCTCCCTGGTTTAAATAAGATGTCCTTAGAATGGTAATTCTATCTTTGAACAATTTCCAGCTCTATGAGTAACCACAGAAGGCAGGCTGAATTTAGATGAACGTGTTATTTAGGTATTGTATTAGTTACTTTTCTGTTGCTGTGATAAACCATCATGACCAAGGCAAGCAATAGAAATAAGAATTTATTTGTGCTTACAGCTCCAGGGGTAAGTGTCTATAATGTCAGGGGAGGTGTGGCAGCAGAGGTCCCCCGTGCAGAAAGCCAAGTGATCGCATCTCAAGCAGGCACAGGAAGCAGAGAGCAACTAGAAATCTGGCAAGGCTTAACAACTCTCAACCCACCCCACCACCCTGGACTCCACCCCATGACGTGCTTCCTCCAGCACGGCCACACCTCCTAAAACCCCTAAACAGCCCATACAAAGGGAAACAAAATGTCTCAATACTTGAAGCCTCTGGGAGGTTTATTCAAACCACCTTTGATGTGTATGGAAATATAGAAACTTATCCTTGGAAAAACAATTCATTTGTAGAAGTATGAAGGAATCTAACAAGAAGAATATTCAACATACCTGTGTATTTTCACTTCTGAGGAAAGAATGAAGCTGAGTTCAAGTTGCATGATGGTATGCTTTAATAATGCTATGTAAACAAAAAATTCTTTATAACTCTGAGGAAGTAAAATAAAACCTGACCCTTCCTCTTTAAGTGGTGATAAGAACTCATCAATCTCAGATTATTATGTGGATTAAATAGCATGTTTATGTATAAAAAGCTAAGCACATTGCCTAATATTTACAAAGATCTCAGAGTTGAACTCCAGGCTTCTTTGCAGAGTTTCAGATGGTTGTGTTCTCCATTCTTCCACCCCCTTACTGTTTGTGGATAGCACACTATGTATGACCATGAACTTATATCATGCCTCATCAGACAAATCATCCTGACAGCCTTATATGAGTTTGTTGGTAAGAAATTAATCTTCTGGCATTGCCAGGTTGTCATACGCTTGACTGCGGCACATTAAGTTCTGTGTGCTCTCTCTGTTCACATGCCTATGGTACGGAAGCTGCTACTGTGCCAATACTTCTGTCAGGTCACATGTCAGGAGCAAGACGGACAGGAAGAAAGTTGTAATGAGTAATTCTGACATAATATGATGTTCCATAGCTGAAGTGCCAGGATTCACCAAAGGCATGTGCTTCATGCTGTGTTCACATTGCTAGCGCATACTTTTATCATAATAGGAAACACAGCCTTGTAAGCAGACTGATGAGGGCTAGATTATTCCCCTCCCCAAAACTATATGCTGAAGTTTAACTCCAGTACCTTAGAATGTAAATCTATTTAGAAATCGAATTTTTAATATTTTTTATTAATTTTATTTTATGTGTATGAGTGCATTACTTGCATGTGGGTAGATGCACCCATGTCACTCAATACCTGCAGAGGTCAGATCTGCTGGAACTGGAGATACAGACAGTCGTTAGCTGCCATGTGGGTGCTGGAAAACGAACCTGGGTCCTCTGCAAGAGCAGCCAGTGCTTTTAACTGCTGAGCTCTCCAGCCCCTGGAAATAAAATTTTTAAATTCTTATTTTTTTTTATTTTGGTGTGTGTTTGTGTATGTATGTGTGGAGGGGTGGGTGTTCACATGTATGTGTGTTATATCCACGTGTGTGTGCATCTTCACATACCTTTCGGCCTTTGGAGGCCAGAAGAAGACTTTGAGTACTCTCTTTCTTACTGAACCTAGAGTTAGACTGCTGACCAGCAAGTCCCCATGGTCCTCCTCCCTCTGTCCCCCATATCACTGGAATTACAAGGGCATATGACCACCCCCAGCTTTTAACTTGGATGCTGGGGATTTCAGCTCAAGTACTTATACTCACTCAGAAAGTGTTCTTATTCACTGAGTACCTCTCCAGCCCCTGGAAATTAAATATTTAAATTAGATTTAAAATGAGGTCTTTAGGTTAGATCCTGTGATGGTTTGAATGAGAATGTTCCTTATAAGCTCCAAGTTTTTGAGCATGTTGTCCCCAGTTGGTGGCGCTGTTTTGGGGGGTCTTAGAAAGTGTGGTCTTGCTGGAGAAAAACACATGGGGGGGATTAGAGAGTTCTTAAACCTTGCTGGATTTCCAGTCTCTGCTTCCTGTGTCTTCTTGAAGATGTGTGCTCTCTTTCTGTACCCACCTCTTGCCACCATGCCTCCTTCACCATGATGGACTCTGATTCTTCTGGAACCATAAACTCAAATAAACTCTTCCTTTTATAAGTTTTTCTTGGTCATGGTGTTTTATCACAACAACAGAAAAGTAACTAAGGCATACCCTAATCTTAGTAAGTGTCTTTATGTCACAAAGACAAATGAGAAGACAACAATCTAAAAACTAAGAAGGGAGGCCCCAGAAGAATGAACCCTTAGGCCACCTACACCATGGACTTCCAGCCTCTAGGACTGTGAGAAAATAAACTGTTGCTGAGGACACCTAAAATGTGGACCCTTGTTACAGTAACTGCAGTCACCTACTTGCACAGGTTATCTTTACATTTCTCTAAGATAATGTTTTATCTCTCTTATTAGTGTGCACTATCCTACGCCCCAGGAATGAATTGTTTTTAAGTATTTATAATTTCATCATATCTGTATATATTTTGACCTAGGCATATTAAAAGCTTTCAACATTTTTCAGTCTCTACTGTGTGTGTCCATGTTTGTGATTTTTCCTTCACTGATGCTTTACTGGCTTTGCCTGACACTGTATTCTTGGAAGTACCATTCATTCTGTCATCCATGACTGACTGGCACCACATGCTCATGAAGAGCACAGGGCCTCAGCAAGCTTCTTCCTCTTTTCCTGTAAGAAATCTTCCTGATTTGCACACCAAATTATTTCTGCACTAATTAAACTTATGTGTGTTAAATTTATACAGTAATGATGCAACAATAATATATGAATCTTCTGCCAGGTGTGGTAGCATAGGCATTTAATCCCAGCACTTGGGAGGCAGAGGCAGGTGGATCTCTGTGAGTTCAAGGCCAGCCTGGTCTACATAGTGAGTTCCGGGACAGCTGGGGCTACAGGGAGACCCTGTCTCAAAA
>NW_008352832.1:364515-385957 GCF_000622305.1 Nannospalax galili | reverse complement strand
TATGAATCTTCTTTGAACAGCATCAGACAAGTTGAAAATGAAATACATGGAGATGGAATGATGAATCAGTGGTTAAGAGCACTGACTGATCTTGCAGAAGACCCAGGTTTGAATCCCACAATCCACACGGCAGTTAACAACCATCTGCAACTCCAGTTCCAGGGAATCTGACAATATTTTCTGACCTCCTCAGGCATGGCACAACACAGGTACACTTACATACATGTAGGCAATACGCTCATAAACATAAAATAAAAATAACAAATATTTTAAAAAAGAAAAATGAAAAATGCTTGTTGAAACTCATTTTGAAAGTTGAAAATCTTACCTGTTGTTTTACTTAGTTTATAATTCAGTAATATCAATTTTAACTACTTTTGTATTGGTATCCAAGCTGAATCATGGAATGAAAATTGGAAATTACTGAAACAATAGATTCTTCTTTGACGAATTAAGCATTCTCTAGTTGCTGAGACAGAGAAACTATGCAATAAGAAAGAGAATGGGGAAGGTCTTAGAGGAAGAAAAAGATAGAGAATTTAGTATTAAAAATCAATTCCTTACCTTTTAGTCATCATTTCCTGTATCTACAAGTTATATGCTAATGCTTTAAATGAATGCCTGGGGCATTTTAAGTTTTTTTAATTATTCTTGTTTCTGTTTGGAATTGAACCTAGGGACTCATGCATGCTAGGCAAGTGCTCTAGTCCTGAGCCCTGTCTGAAGCATGTTAGTATATTAGCAACTAAGACTGTTTCTTACCTTCACAAACCATTGTGTCACCTCCTTCTCCATCAGAAGTGCTCAGTGCAATTCATGAAAGTGAAAACACCCAGGCACATTCCAGATCTATGAATCAGAATCTTGAAAGAGGTATGAACTAGAATCTGTATTTTTATCATGCTTCCCATGATTTTTTCCCAGACTTGAAATATCTTTCTTAATTATGTGATGGAAGGGACAATAAATGCTTATATCATTCTTCAACTAAAGAGGAAGGTGGCTAAACAGGCAGAAAGCAGGAAAGTGTCACTGTAGGACAGGCTATGATCATTGGTGCCCTATCTATCTTATTGTTGAAGAGAGGGAGCAGTGTGAAGCTGGAAATACTTTCTTAGGACTACTTAAGAAACATATTGTTAATAGTCCAAAGTGCTCAAGAGATCAGTATCTTTAGCAGCTATGCACCATATGCTTGTTAATTAATTTTATATTTAAAAATAATCTTTGGTAATATTTTAGGTTAGCATATAGAGACTGATCTTTTCCCAATAAATCCCAAATTAAGTAGGTTAATTGCATAAAAATCCTAGACCAAAGAAAAATGGGAATGATACGGCATTTTCAAATTCAAAATGTGATGACAAATCTTTATTGTCAATTTGTTTGGACAGAGAAATGTTCAGGAGTTTAGTAAAGTGCATGTCTGTGTGTATATGTAAGGGCCTTTCCAGAGACAATAAGATAATGAGGACTCTGGCTGAGAAGACAGCTCACTTGGTAAATCACTGCACAAGCATGAGAAGCTGAGTTCATAGTCTTAGTAACCAGGTAAAAGAGTGGCATGGCAGTGTGCATCTGTAACTACAGTGATGGCGAAGAAGGGAGGTATGGAGACAGGTAGATCCTTGAAGTGTATGGACCAACCAGACTAGCTGAATTGATGGACTTCAGGTTCATGAAAAACCCTGTCTCAAACAAGGTAGAGAAAAATTGAGGAAGGCATCTGTCCTAGTTTGTTCTTCATTGTTGTGACAAAATACTCTGACTAATACCAACTTGGGGAGGAAAGGGTTTATTCAGCTTACATCTCCCAGGTCGCTGTTCATCAGGGAGCCCAAGGTAGGAACTCAAGGCAGGAACCTGGAAGCTGGAGCTGGAGCACAGGCCATGGAGGAACGCTGCTTACTGGCTTGCTCCCCTGACCCATTCTCTGCATTTGATCAGTTCTGGAATTCTGTAATAGTCTCAGCCTGCTTTCTTATGCAACACAGGCCCAGCTGCCCAGGGGTGGCACCACCCACAGTGGGCTGGGCCCTCCCACATCACTTATCAAGAAGATGCCCCCAGACATGGCCACAGGCCAGTCCAATAGAGGCAATCCCCTAATTGAGGCTCCCTCAACCCAGGTGTGTCAAGTTGACACTAAAGCTATCCAGCACAGCATCTGATGTTTACCTCTGTGGTCTCTGCCCCCACCGCACACACACACACACACACACGCTCACGCACGCACGCACACACATACACGCATGCACTCATGCACTCATGTACAAAAAAGAGTTAGCCGCCTACAGATAAATCATCATATATTGAGAAAAGATGTGTTAATTAAACATCCATGACCTCGTCACTTGACTTGTGTCTATTCTGTAAATGTCACTATTTGTATTATCACTTATTTATATAAGTATTCTTATAAGAACTATGATATATCAAATATCGTGTGATTTAAAAAATAATCTTTGCTCCTTGTCTGTTTTCCTTCAGGGATTCGAGTTTCAGTCTATTATGTGTTTCCTGATCCACTCTGCTATTCTGGTAAATCTTTGACCATGCCTTATTTGCTGATTGCTGTGAAAGAGGGCTGGAGGCATTGAAATTCTTACCTGATGAAATTGACTAGCATCAGTCAACTGCCTAGATTCTAAATGCTTCCTCTTTCTGCAATCCCTTCAGATCTGTCCTACCACCTTCTCAGTATAACCTTATCCCTCAATATTGGACTGCTTGATCCTTTCTGACAGCTTCAGCAGCTTGCTTTCTTTATGAGTTTCCTGTCTTGTATTACTTAAAGTTCTCCAGATAAATAATTAAGAAGGTAAGTATATGTGGATGGACTGACAGATGATTGTGAATAGACGAGAGAGAGAGAGAGAGAGAGAGAGAGAGAGAGAGAGAGAGAATATCATTATAAGGCATTTGCTCAGACGTTAGCATATCCAAAATTGACATTGTGGGTCAGTAGTCTAGAGATCCAGGAGAGTGGGTGGGATGGTGCCTGGCAATTTGATGGGGAAATCCTCTTGCTGGAGGTGATCAGTCTCTTTGTACTATTCAGGCTTTCAACGGATTGGATGATGCACCTCTCTCACTATGGAGGACCATCTGATCACTGAGGATACTCTAATTTGGGGACTGGAGAGATGGCTCAAGGATTAAGAACACTGACTGTTCTTGCAAAACACCCAGGTTAGTATCCCAGCCCCTACACACTGGCTAACAACCACCTATAACTTCAGTTCCAGGGAATCCAACATCCTTCTCTGTCCTCCATGGGCGCTGCACAACACAGGTGCACTTACACATATGCACATAAAATAAAATAAATAAATAGGGCTGGAGAGATGGCTCAGCAGTTAAGAACACTGGTTGTTCTTGCAGAAGACCGGGTTCAAATTCCAGCACCCACATGGCGGGTAACAACTGTCTGTAACTCCAGTCTCAGGGGATCCAACAGCCTCTTCTGGCCTCTGCGGGTATTGCAAGACAGGAGTGCACTGACCCACATGCAGGCAATACATGCATAAAAATAAAATAAAATAAAATAAAATAAAATAAAATAAAATAAAATAAATAATTTAAAACACTCTAATTTGAATGCTAATCTCATTCAAAAATACCCTCCATGTTGACACATGAAATTAACCATCACAGCTCCATTATCCACATCCTATGTGTGATTCATTTAACTAGATTTTATCCTCCAAATATGATGGGTCCCTGTCTATTTCTAGGTTCTATTGTATACTGAAAAGAAGAGGGTTAAATCAAAGCTCACCAATAACTACACTTATACAACCTCTGTTTTTGAGACTCTGCTTGTGCCAAGTTATATGAGAACTGGAAAAGGGAGCAAATGCTGGTATTTGAATGAAAAGACTAAACAGCATAAATAGCATCATAAAAGATGAAGTTCCACATCTTGTATCTACATACTATATCTGCAGAAGAGTCTTTACATGTTGGTTCATTCCTGAGTTCTTCAAAATAGAACTCTCTGAGTCTACCTAACAAAATAATCAAGACCCTACTGATCTGGAAAGGCAGAGAATGTAAAAATTTAGTATTGTTGTGGGACATGTGGCAAATGGTTGAATGACGAGATAAACCAGTAATTTTCAAGCAGGAGAGATTTTCTTTTGCTCTTGTTCAACATTTAACAGTCCATTTATGTTTTTGGTTGTTTAACTAGGGTCAAGATAACACCTCCTCCCACACACACATCAAGTAATTATTACCTATGACCCCAAGCATCCAAGTGCAATGGTAGAAGGAATGTGCAGGGAGCCAGTAGTGTTTAAGAATCAGGAATAATGTAAAACATATAAGGGAAAGTACAAAGGGCCAACACAAAGCAGAGATCATTTAGAGAATGACAACATGTCAATTTTACAAATGGAGAGGTAAATAAGTATGGTCAGAAAAGTCAATTGTTAAGATTCAGAGCTTCTGAATTTTTGTCACACAAAAAAATACCTGGAGATTTGGTAGAACACAAAGTCAATAGACTGATGGCCCTTCCAAAGGTTTCTGTTGTTTTGATTCTGTTGACATTGGTGGTGTTTGTTTTGTTTTGTTTAATCTGATAGATCTGACATGAAGTATGAGATTTGAATTTCTAACAAATTTGAATGTTGCCCATCTGTGAAGCACATATTTAAGCACCAGTTATTTCAGAGTATAAAATACCTGAAAGGACATTAGGAGTTCAACATGTAGAAAATGAGAAGGCCATTAATCAGAATAATTTCCTAGGAAGATTACTCATAAAACCATATGCAGGGCACACTGGCTAGGGAACAAATCGGCACAGAGAAACAAACCAATTGAAGGTCCTGACAAGAGTCAGTGGACCATCAATGATTTGGGGACCTGGGACACCTGGGGCACAGGACCTCTATAAACATTTCTCTCTTGACCCCAGCTGTGTAATTATGGTTTGCCTGGTGTTTAGGATTAACCAGTTATGCATGATCTTTGGTTCTTTATAATGAACCTCCTGGATAAATGCTGAGCTGACAGCCTTCAGACAGGCTGCAGGGCCTGAATTTATTAAATGGGATTGAGGTCACGAAACCTAGGTGACAGAGTGAAGAGAAGCTCCCTCAGATCACCAAATCACTTCAAATTCTATTTCTTTCTAGGTCAAAAGAAAAAGGAGCAGAAGATGTTGCCTCTATTCCTGCTTCGCTCTATTTTCCAAATTATGCTTAACAGGCTTAGATAAATCCATACATCAAAAGCCTCTGTGCGGTAATGCAATTTTGCAATAATATAAAATTTGAGGGCCTGTCAAACAGATGTTCTATATAGAATTGCACATGATACCTAGGAATTTGAGTAATCAGAGGGACTATGTGTGAACCGAATAGTCTGCTTTCCCAAACCCAGTTTTCTTCTATTTGAAAAGTATTATTTGCCCTATGAGGCATGGGGCAAAATGCCCCTTTTAAGAAGCTGATCTGACCATTCTGAGACTTGGGCACTCCTACCAACAAACAGAAGCCCTGCAAACCAGCAAACAGAAAGTCACATCCTTCAGTAAGGAGATGTGGCTTACCCTAAGCTTCTAAACACACAGTAATGGAAAAAGAAGAAAAGAGAGAATGTGCCATATGCCATGTGTTTATTTTTTAGGGTTTTTTTTTCAAAGCTTTTTAGCCTTTTTCCAAGAAAGGAAGTGCTTGCCTCTTAACCACTGGAGACAGTGGCATCTTTTTAAGCAGACTGCTTCCCCACCGTTTCCATCCTTGCTCTCAGAGATTCTATGATCTGGAACCTCTCTCTCATTGTGGACTTTGTCTTCCTCCCACCAGCTGTTCAGCACCACCACAAGCTGCTACAGTACATGCAATTTCTCATATTGACAGTTCCTGTGGACATAGGAGACATTTATTGTTCTAGTATAACACATACACTATTTTAAACTCCTGAGTTGGGACTCCAAAGAGGAAAATGAAAAAAATGGACAAGGAAGGAAAGATGAGAAAGAGATGGAGGAAAGGAAGGAAAACCACATAGAGTTGAACCTTTGCAATATAGCAGCATAGTTAACTGTCTACAATTCTGCAGTGATTCTTAAATTCTTTTATGGGTGGAGACTCCTAGGATATTTGTTATGCCTGCTGATTTTAGAGCCCCAACCCTAGAGGTTCTGATTTATTGGGTCTGGAGTAGGTCTCCAATGTGTACATCTATAACAGTCTCTTCAAATATTTCTATTCAGGGATCCCCAGGGACTATACCTGCAAGAGTTCTGTAAGTTTAGATTGTCCCTAAAGAACATTGTCAAAGAAAACAGCCTGTGCCTGTCAATGAGCTCCACCAGCTGAGAGGGGGCAGGATGAAAGACAGCAGCTGCTTGTTTTAAATGTCTGGAGAAACAAGCCCAGGTGGTGGGAGATTTGCCAACCTTCCCCTAAGGTTCTACGCTCCAAGGTGCCCATCTGCTGTGGTATCCCTCACCCAAGAAGGCCCTCCCTTGTCTCCAGATATTGAACTGCTTTCTTATGAAGGCTTGTAGGTTGGACTGAATGTGTTTCCCCAAAACCTATGTTTTGAAGGCCTGATAGCCCCAATATCGCTGTGTTTGAAGATGGTTTCCTTAAAGAGATAATGTAAGATATGGGTACAGAATTATTCTCATATCAATACTATGTAATCTTAAAAGCAGAAGAAGAGACATAACAGGTGCCACCCCTCCCTCCTCTCCCATAGACTTGCTCCCCTGTCTTCTCTCTTCTGTCTCCTCTATCCTTTAACTCTAAGACAGCAAAGTGACTGTCAGAGACCCAAGAGGATTCACCAAACATGAATCCTACAACACCTTGAACTTGCATCTCCACAGCCGAAAAAAATAATTTCTGTTGCTCAAGACACTCAGTCTGAGGTATTTGGTTATGGCAGTAGACGCATGCTGTCAAAGCATTCTTTAATGCACATTCAGGTACTCCACAGTTAAGAGATCTTTCTTTCAAACACCAAATCTGTAATTCCCCTTTGCCATTCCAGTTTCAAGGGCATGTGGATCCAGGAGAAACTGTATGATGTGGTTTAAGTTCAGTAGTTGAAGCTGGGGAGAGGGAGGTTGCAAACAGTATCAACGTGCTTCCAGCCGTAGCATGTGTGATACCCAGGGATTTGTGATTTTGCCTCTAGTGTCTTTGCCTTTATACCTTGTTTCCACAGAAAACTTTTTATTCCATTTCACAAACAGCTGACTTCAAATAACTTTTCTTGTATTTGGGCTTCCTTAATCTCGAGTTCCCTCCCTATATGGACTTTGCTTTTTAGTGGTGATAACATTCCAAAGAATTTGGAGATGGTTCTGATTAACACATTCTATCATACCTTCTTTGTAAGTAAACACCCTCATTCTTTCAGAAGTAGAACATGCAGTCACTGTCCTGTGATCAATTTACCTAACACCCAGCCAATTATTTTAAACTTTTATAAATTTTATTCATTATTTTTATTTTATGTGTATGCATGTATTGACTGCATATAGGTAAGTGCACCTGTGTGGTGAAATGCCCTCAGAGGTCAGAAGAGGTTGTCAGGTCCCCTGGGACTGGAGTTACAGACAGTTGTTAGCTGTCATGTGGGTTCTGGGATTTGAACCCGGGTCTTCTGCAAGAACAACCAGTGTTCTTAACCACTGAGCCATCTGTCCAGCCCCCTAGCCAATTATTTTAAATACTTACATGCTAGATACTGTTTGAGATATGGAATAACATGAAGAAATAAGCAAAAATGAGGAAATGGCATCAGTCCGATAGTCACAGATTCTGCAAACATAAAGCACAGGAAAGATGAAGGATGGGTCCTACTGAAATAGAGCTTAGAAGCCGCTCCCCAGAACACATGGCAGCTATCAAAAAAAATGATAAGCTGTAGCCCTATGTGTATTTCAGAGCAAAAATCACTTCAAGCAGGTGAAACAGCCCATGCAAAGCTTCTTCAACAAGAACATGTCCAGTATTTTTTAATAGTGAGGAAGTCTGTATAAAAGAGATGGAATGAGAGGAGGGACTGGATAGATATAAGGTAAGTAATAGCCAACATCACGTAAGTTCTCCTAGATCACTGAAATGGTGATGCTTATACTTAGTCAGAGGAAAACTCGATGGAAAAAAAAACAACAAAAGGACTACAGCATCTGCTTTGAAATGATCAATTTGTATGTAAAATACAGTTAACTGAAGTAAACACTACCTCCCTTCTATCTGAGAGACCAATTAAAATGTGTTTTCATTACTGATAATGGTTTAGACTAGGATGATGGGATGGTGTAAGTAGGACACAGAATCAAAAGGTGGGGGCCTGGAATCACAGTGTGCAAGAGGAAGAGGTTAACCTCAGCTACATAAGGTTGAAGTCAGCAGAGGCAGCTACAAGACCCTGTCTAAAAAGAAAAAAAAAATTAGAGAAATGTTTACTAATGATTGAATGTACTGTCAGAAAAAGAGAAGAAATAAAAATGTTGCAAATTTTGTGAATTTAGTAGGACTATCTAGAATCAAGCACATTAATAAATAAATGTGTGTGTCTATTTGTGGATTGTAAGACCAATCCCTTATATGTGAGTATATATCCTGATGTAACACCAGGAGCCAGGAAAATGAAAAGAGGTAAAGGAAAAGAAAGAAGCCGAAAGAAGGGGATAGTATGGAAAAGACGTTACTGGGGAGGAGTGGGGAAAGTGGGCATGTTGGGCTGGGAGGGGCGGAGGGAGGGACATGCAGGGGGCCACAGTGTGTGGGGGAGACTCAGGAGAGGGGAGACGGTGGGAGGAAGGTATCGTTGGGGGGAGGGTGGGGATAATGGGGGCACTGCAACTGGGGAGGAAGGTCAGATGGGAGGAAGAAAGTGTAGAGATGAATGGATCTAAGGGGGCAAGGGAAGTCAGAGGGAAATGTGATGCCCCGGAATCCCTCTGAGAAATGCACATAGAGTACCTGAACATTGGGGCATATGTATATCTGGGGGTTGTATGGCAACGAATGCAGTGCCAGGCAGGAGAGAGCTCATTTTGAGTGGTTAATAAGAATGGTCCAACAGACTCAGAAAATAATACAGGTTATTATCAGAGTTCTTGGTTATCTCCCAGAACTAGAAAATTAGACCCTACTCCTGAAGACAGGATACAGGACTCAGAGCAATGGAACAGGAACTGACCTTGAAGACTTCTCCTTCTCCCTTATGGGTTTGGTTCCCATAATGCTTTATGATAATATGCAAACTGTGAAGGAAAAAAAATCAATCAATGGTCCAACCCATCCCTACAGCCTAATAATCATAAGAACCCCCACAGCAAACTACCTCTATTGATGCAGTAATGGCACTGCTATCTGAGGGTAATCAATTATTATCTAATTGGATTTAAAGCCCTCTCATTGGGACTAAACCCCTGGGTAGCATTGTAAACACAGCCAAATACAAATAGCCGGAGAGGTCATAAGTCTGAGAGAAAACCCCATCTTTATCATATCTCTAGACAAATGAGATATCTTACCATATGTTAAATATGGATCCTTATATTTACAGACAAGTACACCATAAACACTTATCAAAGAAACATCATTTTACAACAGATGGAGGCTACTGCAGAATCCCAAAACTGGTCTGACACAGAGAATATACGTCTCTGAGATGCCCAGTCCTAGGTGATACATCTATAGTTGAACCTTTACACCTAAAGTTCATGGAACATAGTAGAATGAGGGGTAGAGAGAATTGGTGCATCCCTCAACTCTCACCAGTGATGTTTCCTTATACAACAGAGTGTGATGCACACAGAAGGTCACAACTGGTCAAATTTGAAAGAATAGAAAACTGCAGAGAGTGTGTGTCCCTGGATAGGATGCCTATATAAAATCTCACCTATCCACACCTCAGAGACCATTTCGGAATAGAGGGCAGAAATTTGTAAGAGCCAAGGCTGGTTAAAGAACATAGGCCACACTGGAAGCTTGCACATGTGAATTTGTGGCAATGGTGGAATCGAACACAGGACCCATGCCAACTCAGTCAGACAAAGGCCCAGAGTGGAGCAAGAGAAATGGGTGGCGGACAGGCCCCAGAATGGGAACTTTTAGGGACTAATCACTGCTTAAGGAGAGTAGTCCTTAAAAAAGATCTCTAGATAGGCTGACTACACTACAGTAGATGAATTTACATTGAAAGACATCTGGGTACAAATGCCTAACTGGATAGAACTTAAAAAGTATGGCAAAATACATGAGGTCCGGTGGCAGGTTGAGGGGCATGGATGGGGAATGGTGTCTAAATTTGATTAAGAACTGTTGTATGAAATGTACAGAATTTTAACAAAACTTTTTTAAATATAGAAACTAATATGTAATATTTGCTGTATTTTTTTCTATTTCTAGTGAAAATATGTCATTTGTATGTCTTAAAAGTTGCAGAAACATAAATAAATATCTAGTCACTATTTTTTAATTTGAATTTTTATATTTTCATATATGAATACTGTATTTACATAATTTACAACAATCCCTTTACTCTCTGCAACTTCCCCCATGTCCCTAACCCACTCCCTCTAAAATTCGTGACCACTTCTTTAGTTATTTTTGATATATATGTATATATAGATACATGCAACTTACTGAGTCCATTTAATGTTACTTTTATGTACATGCCTTAATATTCTTACATTTATTTATGTGTGCGTGTGTGTGTGTGTGTAAAAGTCATAGGAAAACTGAGAGGACTTGATTCCCTCCTTTTACCATATGTGGGTTGGAGAGAACTAACTGAGCTTGTCACACTTGGTGGCAGTCACCTTTTCCTAGAGAATCACATCACTTGACCCACTTCAGTTTTGTGAAATCCAAAAGAACAGTGTCTCCACTCTAAGAGACTTCTGTTTGTGAGATTAAGAAAGCATCCTAAAAGATCTGATTTTTCTATCTCTATTTCTTAAATTTGGGGATGACACTAAAATAAGGCATGTTCAAATATATATTTTTTTAAATCTTTAAT
The DNA here is from genome assembly GCF_000622305.1 of Nannospalax galili. Taxonomy (NCBI): domain Eukaryota; kingdom Metazoa; phylum Chordata; class Mammalia; order Rodentia; family Spalacidae; genus Nannospalax; species Nannospalax galili. The sequence goes on along the minus strand of NW_008352832.1, from coordinate 374,950 downwards.
TTTTTTAAAAGATGGCCCCGACTGTCTTTTTCATATAGAGCATGAGTCACGTTAACAAGGTTTTCATCTTCATTCTACTTTCACTTTCAAATTCATTTCTCATATTTTTCTTTTTGGTCTTTTTGAGATAGGGTATCCCTGAAGTCCCAGCTGGCCTGGAACTCGCTATATAGACCAGGCTGGCCTTGAACTCATAGAGATCCACCTGCCTCTGCCTCCCAAGTGCTGGGATTAAAGGTGTGCACCACCATGCCCAGCTGATATTTTCTATTTTTATAAAATACAAAAATACTTGGGGGCTCAGGATGTAGCCCAGTGGCCGGGTGTTTGACCCGAGTGTTTAGAGAGCTGGATTTGATGTGACCACAGGGAAACAACAGAAAGGAATAACCAAAGGGACAACGGGAAAGTACAGCAAGACCATGTCTACAAGATCGAGTCATTGCACACAGGTGATTGGGAAGCACATATTTGTGGTAAGACGCGGACTATAATTTCAACTCAAATATGACACTGATTTAAGATAATCCCAGTTTTCTACATGAAAAATTTAAAAAGTAACATAATTAAAAATCAGAGTACCATGAAAACAAGCAAATCTCCAGATATTGCATTTATTTTTATTTTATGTATATGAGTGTTTTGCCTGCATATGTGTAAGTGCGCTCATGCATACAATGCTGGTGGTCAGAAGAGGTCGTTGGATCCCCTGGAACTAGAGTTGTGGATGGTTGTTAGTCACCAGGTGGGTGCTGGGAACTGAACCTGGGTCCTCTGCAAGAGTAACTAGTGCCCCCAACCACCAAGCCATCTCTCCAGCCCCAACTCCAGATTTTCATTATATTTTATTTATTTTATGTGAGGGGCTGGGGAGGTTCATGTGTAGGTCAGATAACTTGTGGGAATCAGTTTTCTCTTTCCATCATGTAGGTCCTGGAATTGAGTTCAGATTATCAGGCATGGTGGCAGATACCTTTACCCACTGAGCCATCTTGCCAGCCCCTGCTCCAGAGATTCTGAATGAAGACCCATTCTTCAGGATTTCGACATGGTTTTTGGATCTATTGCTAGACAATGAACAATTTTAATATAGTTTTCAGCATCTCCCTGGGTGGACTAACTTCTAAAGGCCTTATACTTTTTTCTAAAAACAAGAATCTCTTCAAGTAGCACATCTACAAAAGGGATGCTGAATGAGAGTTTTTGGAGGTGGGGGCTTAGAAGGAATCTTGCTATGTAGCCAATAACCTCAAACTCATTCCATAGCTAAGACTGGTTTTGAGTTAGTGGTAATCCTCCTGCATCAGCCTCCTGAGTGTTACGATGACAGACATGAGACAGCACGTCCAAATTTTGTTCTATGAGATTTTAAAATACAGGCATCAGTGGTTTTGTTCTTCCTGGCCCCTTGCCAGTGTTTCCCTTCTTCTCTGACTTCCTGCTCACCTCTGTTCCAGTGTAAATTTTAGAGAAATTCTAGTGACAGGACATTGAGACTGTATGCTGTAACAATGACTTCCCTGAAGGATTGCCTCTCTCAGCCCACCAGGAAGGGGATCTAAAGGACATAGCATAGTATGTTTGGGAAATACAGTAGCCAGAGAGGAAAATATTTTAATGATAGCAAATTACAAACCAAGGAAAAAGTTATGTAGGGAATAAAATGGAAACATAAGAAAAGGGAAGGAGGAATGCACGTATTCTGTGCTCCTTTTTGAAAGGTGTTTTTTTCTTAAGTAATATTGCCTCCAGAAATTCTCCCCAGTTTAAAGATAACATCAAAATCATGATTCACTCCTGCTCTAGAAGTGAACACAACCTTAAACTTTGAATCTTGTTTGTGTTTTTAGAAGTAGTATATACTCACATGCACCTACAGTATATGTACTCATACGCAACTGCTTTGAGGTGGTTTTACTAGCATTGAAGAGAAGATTTGTGATTCACAGAGAGAAAAGATGGAAGTTTTGCATCTGATACTCATATAATGGGCTTATCTTACGTTTATATAAAATCTTTATTTTGAATATAATGTAGCAGAAATTCAAAAGATAGAAAAGCTGGACACGGTGTCTTTATTTTTTTCTTTTAGAAGTCTCTATGTATATGGATTTTAAAGACCTCCTGCATGGCAGTGCTATTCTTGTTTTATAAATTTTTTGGTAAGTTAGACTTTTGATATTAAAAGTAATTCAGGCAAAGAGCACACTACAAATATATTTTTCTTGAAACAATCCCACTCTGAAACCAAAAAGCCATAGGACATCTAAAGCTTTCTTTTAATGTCATCTGCCTTGAAGAAATGAAATAATACTGAGCGTGAGCCTGGAGAGGTTATAAGACAGAGAAACAATAGATATGAGAAAAAAATGTTAAATAATTCTTTGAAAATAAAATAAAGTCAGATTAAATTTTCCATATAAAACATAGGCTTGGTGGCAGAAGCTTGCAATCCCAAGTACTTAGCAGGCTGCAACAGAAGGATTGCTAGTTCAAGGGCTACCCAGGGTACAGAATGATTTTATAGCCAGCATGGGCAACCTAGCAAGACCCTGTCACAACAATTTCTTTAACTGACAAAGGGCTAGGGGTAGAGCCCAATGATAGTGTATTTGTCTAGCATGCATGAAGCCCTAACTTGAATCTATAATGAAAATTAATTAATTAATCAATCAATTAAATTTTCACATAAAGCTGTTTGCTATAGAGCAGAAGTGATTATTAATTGAATGACCCCTGTATTCATTATATTTTTTGAGAGATCATGAAGCACTAGAAAGCAACTATATAATCATAAAATCACCCAATTGGCATCAGTCTTCAAAAGATAATGGAGGTAGTCAAATTTCAAAGGAGACCAAAAAAAATTTATTTCAAAAACATTAGCAAGTATCCTTAGGATATTCTAATTTTGAATAGGTTTTGGAAATAAAATAAAATCATTTGAGAGCACCATGGTTTTTATATGTATGAATACAGATAATCTGTGAGTATATAGTCTATGAAAACAATAGAAGAAAACAGCCTCAAAGGTTTCTCTGGGTTTTTGTTGTTGTTGTTGGAAGAAGGATGTTAATAGACGAGAGTAAAACAAAACACCAGGTTCAGGATATTATGATATTGCACTTACAAAACTGACTTCACCTCGTGCCCATAGAAGAAATTTCAACCAATTTAAAATTATCCAAGACATACAAATCCTAGTCCATGATTACAGGAGAATTAAACTAGAAATTAGGAAATATTTCACAACTTTCCAACAAGCTTTACAATAATCAAGACACAATGTCACTAGCTTCAAAATACAGAGTGGTTCATTTGAAAAAATTTCCAAGAGAAACATCCAGATATAAATGAATAACTATTTGGAGGAAATTTCCAAAGGCAATTTATGAAAAAGAATATCTTTTCATCAAATTACACTGAAACAATCCGATATCCACATACCAAAAAGTCATCATCAATCTATAATTCTCATGTCCAAAAATTAATATTTAAAAACAAACTCCAGTATATCAAAGATCTAAATGTGAAGCCTGTAATTGCAAGGGCTCTAGAGCAAAACACACAAAAAAAAATCCTCTTTATGATCTTAGGCAATTTTATTAGATGTTATCAAAAGTTCAACCTATAAGAAGAAAAAATTAAATCTGACTTCATGAACATTTCAAACATTTAGATTTCACTGATGTAGAAAATAAAAACTTAAATCAAGTACTGATAGAAAATATTAGCAAATCATATATCTCATTAAAAGATTTGTATCCAGAAATCAGCAATAAAAATGAGTTCCTTTAAAATGAGTAGGCAAAAAGTTCCCTCAGCAAAGCACAGAGGGAATGGCAGATAAGCACATGAAAATTTGCTCAACATCATTAGTCATTAGGGAAATAAAAATCAAAACTCAAAGGTGATAACGCATATTGGAATGTCCCACATGATGGTGAGGAAGTGGACCAAATGGAATTCTATATGCTGCCAGCAGGAATCTGAAACAGGACAAAGAGCTGTTAAACAGTTTGAAACTTTTAAAATTAAATTTAAACTTAGTTTCAGTCACATCAATTTAGTTTAGATATCACTATTCTCACTTTTACATGTAAAATTTAGTAAAACTGAAAACCTGTTGGCTTTTATTGAACCAGTCCAAGTGCTTACATGCTATACTGCCATCATGAAACCTAAATTTCAGGTAAATGAACGAGTCACATGAAGATCTGCTTCCTTGGTGAGAAAACTAGTTAATTCTTAAACTGACAGAAGTAGGTGGTTTGCCATTTTGAGTACTTGCTGGATGCTGAATATGGATAGCATGAGAGTGAGAAAATTCTGTTGCATGTTGTTAAGGGACCTCCACACTTTTGGGGTCTTTTACTCCAACCATCCCACCAAGTTTTCATAGTAAAGATATGAGAAATATTCTCTCCTGATGAAAACCATGCTGCTTTAGCAGAGCACAGTCCTGACAAGGTATTCTGATGTTGGAAGGGATTCCTTCTAAACCTCAGCCCCCATCAAGATTATGATCCCACATGACAGGAGAAAGAAGTGGACAGGAGATTGAACTCAAGTGGACTGAGAATGTTCTGTGTTAGAAGAGGAATAAATGCTTGTGAAGCCACCCTCCTAAGACTCAGCTTTAGTAAAAGATTGAAGCTTAATCAGAGGATTATACAGTGTTCCCCCACCTCCACATCTGTAAGATCTTGTTTTATGATACTGTCTTACAGCTGCAAAGGTGGAAGATAGTGATTTTCTCTAAGAGGTGGTACATAGAAAAGACTTCAGTTCAAACAGAGAGCCAAAAATAAGAATATAAGCTAAGGAAGGCAGCAGGTGAGAACAAGGTATAGTGACCCATATATGAGGTTGGCATCAAATCTATTACTCTATGACAGCAAAAGTTAATTTTAAAAAATGTAACCTGACAGCTCTGGTGCCTATAGTGATAACAAACATTGAATGTAGCTCAATGCCTAGCCAAATTAACTAAATTCTCACTGGAAAGTCTTATCTCATTTTCCATGTCTAGCATTCAACAGATATACATCAAAGACAAAAGAGCCTACAGTCTACTAGAAAAAAAACAATCATAATTAGATGCAGTTATGATATATATGTTAGAATTATTAGAAAGTCAATTCAATGTAACTAATAAATAAGGACTTTAGGGACTGGAGAAATGGCTCATCAGTTAAGAGTAGGTTTGGTTCCCAGCACCCACATGGCCACTAACAAGCATTAGTAACTTTAGTTCCCAGGTATCTGACCATGTCTCCTAGCTTCCACTGGCATTGTATGCGTTTGGTGTGCTTACATACATGCAAGCAAAACATTCATACACATAAAATGAAAATAAGTTTTTTTTATTTTTTAAAAATTAAGGTACAAGGCTGGAGGTGGTGGAATATGCATTTAATCCCAGCACCCAGGAGGTAGTGGAAGATGCAGGCAGATATCTGTGAAATCCAGGACAGCCTGGTCAACATAGCAAGTTCTAGGCCAGCTGGGGCTACAGGGAGACCCTGCCTCAAACAACAACAACAAATAAAAAAATGGCAAAGATATAAGACTTTAATCCAGTCATATCAAACTCACTTTAAATATGGATAACCAAACACGTCATGTAAAACTAAAAGAAGAAACATGACCAAACTAGGTCTAAACAAGAAACAAACATTTAATAGGCAGATTCAAAATTATGTAGGTGGTGAAAGATGTACCATCTTTTACACTAACCAAAACTAAAGTAACATACTCATATTAAAGTTATACAGAACTGATTTCAGAACAAAAAATGAATGGTATTGTATAGTGTAGCAGGAGGCCTCCAAAGATGGCACGGACCCAGAGCCCTGGGATTCAGCGAGAATTCACTTCACTTCTTGGCCAGCAAATAGCCCGCCAAAAGGAGCCCACGCCTCCATACCCTGCTCCTGAGCCCAGTGACTGCTGACAGACTGCGTGGCGCTGACCAATCAGAAAACAATATGCTGAATAAAGGGACTTGGGGGCGGAGAAAAGGGAAATATAAGGCCTGCCCCCTCCTGCATTAAATGAGCCTGCAGTACCTAGCCTAGTGCTTGCTTCTACCTGACTCCCAGGGTCTGTGTGTCCTGACTCCGTGCCTCTTGCCCCCTCCCAATAGGCAGGGGACCTAATCCAGGTTAGGGTCTTCACAGCTGGCCTGAGGAGAACCCGCAACAGTATAGGGACTAAGTTAGTAATTCTACAAATTTAATATGTCAAACAATTGAATATCAAAATACTCAAAGAAAAATCTAAGTCCCACTCCTCTGTTGGACATTCTATACTGGCCTCAAAAACACTATGAGAGTCAACAAAAACAGAAGAAATTCCCTGAGAAACTGTCACAGTTCAGAAAGCCTAAAGTATAATGTGTTATCCTGGGTAAAATCATGAAACAAGGAAAGGACAGTAAGGAAATTTTCAAAAATCTGAGTACTATATGGAGTTTCCTCAAAGATATTCTATGACTACTATCTCATGTAATTATAACAAAATCACATATTGATGCAAAATGCTAAGTGTATAGTAATGCAATCATGTATTAATTTTAGAGAAGAAACTATGTGAAATATCTAATCATGTTTCAGTCATTATACTTCTAGTTATTTCCCACAAAAGACATAAACATGTAAGGTCTCAGTAGCAATTTATATGTCAACATCATCCCAGATCTAGCAGAAATGGCTCGACTGGAAACTAGCATCCAACAGCAGGTAATGAGTGAATGGACATCACTGAACTACACATACAGAGAGAGAAAGAGGTGGCATGGTGGTTAGTATTGATTGCTGACTTGACAGGATCTAAAATCACTGAGAAGAAAAGCCTCTGGGGATTCCTGTAAGGTATTACCCAGATTAGGTTAATTCAGGTGGGAAGATCCATCCATTGGGGGTGGCACCATTTCATGGGCAGGGGTCCCAAAATAAATAGAAGAAAGTGAGCTGAGAACAAGCATTCAGCACTCTCCTCTTCCTGACTATAGAAGCAACATGAGCAGCTGCTTTAAGCTCCTGCAGACTTGACTTATCCACCATAACAGACTGTACCTTCAAGCTGTGAGCCAAAATGAACCCTTCCTTTCTTGTTACTTTTTGTAAGGGTATTTTATCACAGCAATAAGACAGGTAACAAACAACACACACACATACACACACACACACACACACACACACACACACACACACACCTACACACACACAATCTCTATGTATAGCCCCAGAACGTTCAATGACAAGATAGAATGAAGCCTTTCTTCACATAACATTTAAATCCAAAAGCAGTTTGCTGATTGTGTGAAGCCACATAGATGGAGAACATATAGTCTGACTTCATTTACATCTAATATTAAGAAATGGAAAACACCCCATAAATACTGGAAGCAATCTAGGGTTGCCTGAGGATGGGAATATATTGCTGTGGGAGTAAGGGACTAAGAAGGGTGTGAGGAGGCCTTTGAGGATGATGAATGTCCTCATTGTCACTGTTGTGCCAATTTCATTCACAAACACACATATGTCAAATATTACCAAAGTATATGCTTCAAGTATACACAGCTTATTTTGTACTTATTAACCTTCCATGAAGCCGTTAAAATGATCAGAATATATATTAGATATTAATTCCAATATGATGAATTCAATGTTAAAATTTAAATGTATAATAACAGATACTGTGTTCTGGTAAAGAAGTATTTTGAATAAGGTGGCATTATTTAAATATCTGGAAAAAATATCCTTTTACACATTTTAGTTTTGTAATTTGCTGTATTTGTTTGTTTTATTTTGATAAATTATATTGTGATTTTTGATAAATTATACTGTGATTTAAATGTCTAAAGAGGATTTTATTTTTTTAATAGAGAGTCTAAATATAGTTTCAAAAATTTGTCATTACATTTCCAGAATGTTAAGGTCATTAAAATACTTTAACTGAACATCAGAAATTACTTTTAATTAATTAACTCCATAACCATGCACCAATGAACAGAAACTGATATATCAAGGGTATCTATTTTTAAAATATCTAAAATAGAATTTCTGGTGCAATTATATATATATATATTTGAATATATGTATATGTATATATACATATATACGGCATAGATTTTTTAAAACAAAGATGGAATTTATTAATAAATTATTTTAATTTGGATTTAAGCATTGGCTTTAAGAGAAAGCAATTTTTTGAAAAGAATAAATCTCCACACTGAAGGATGGATGCAATGTCCTCAAGAGAATGAATCACCCTGTTACTATATTTTAACAGAATTACTTAAGATTTAATATCAAGTCTTCATACAGAGGCAGGGAGAAGGCTAAAAGCTCTATGGTAAAAAGACAAATAGAATATTAAAGCTATTTTACTTTTCCCCTGCAAGTCAGTTCACTCTAACAATGACACAATCCTGGGTAGAGAATGGAATCAATTTACTAAGGAAATATACTTTGCACTAGCTAATTCACTGTTCTTACCTTAAAAATAAGTCTTCTTTCATTAAAAAGAGAAGAAAAATGTTAATCTCATACTATAATTATTACTTCAGAGGATTTTCTAACCAAAATAAAAAGGGATTTATCAAGTGTTTTACAGGAAAAAAGCAAAACAAACTTCACAGTCCCAGGAACCTGAACAGCGATAAAATGACAGGAGTAATAAACAAACAGAAACACAGACTCTAATTCTGGGACCCTAAATCCATTACATCGGTGAGCACCTAAATGATAATGTTTGTGCCCAGAAGACAGAAATGAAATAAAAATTCTGTTCAGCAAGAATAGAATTGCAAGCAGAGGTACAGACTACACCTTCTGGACAAATGGCGTTTGAATTTGGTTAAAATCTACATCTGATAAATCCTAGAAGTACTTTGTAAACCACTTTCCTTTTAAAAATATGGATTGGGTGCCAAAAGTAACCCTAGATGTAATTCAGAATAACCACCATGACTCTTCCATATCGGAAACCTTGGGTGAATGCTAAGGCATTAAATTTGGAAAAGGGGAGACTACTGGGTCAGGTACAATACCATTAGGAAGATATGAGTCCCAAAGTCAGAAGTTAAGATCATGACTTTAAATATCCCTCAAGTGAAACGGAGGAAAGATGTACAGAGAACAGCAAGATAAATTGCCATGTCTATAAACAGGCTAAGGCAGAGACAAGAAGCTGAGTGAACAAGACATAGCCTTTAAAAACTAGGAAATTCAATGCCGAGGATGAACTTCAGTGGATGAAAAGTATTGAGGGTGGTGAAAAGATGGATAAAATGTCTTGATGGGAAAAGAATAAGAAATTACAGATCTGTTATTTCCAGCAGTATTATGAGTTCTGACACAGTCTGTATCTTTTCCTTTATCCACTCTATGGAAAACATTTTGCTGAGTTGATCATCAAATCACACTGTTTTAAGCAGATTATTTCATTTAAACCTACAAACAAAACTGTGAGGTGAATATTGTGATCATCCTTTTATCATAAATGGAGAGATTCAATTTTAAAGAGCTTATATAAGGAGTCCACCATCACCCAGCATGTATTATAGCAAGGATCTGAACTCAAGCAACCTAATCCTAGAGTTCAAGTCTTTAGATACTGCACTGTACTACTACTGTACTCCATCAAAAGAGGGCACTATCTCAATGAAATGATGTGACGAGCAAGAGTATGAGACACTGATATCCAAGTCAGGAGGCATTTAGACACTGTGACAGTTAATCGTAGTTGCCAACTAGATTGAATTAAGAACACTTAGGAGATTGATGAAGCACATTTCTGGGTATGTCTCTGAGGATGTTTTCTGAGATCACTGGCCTATGAGTCAATTGAACCCTGGAGAACAATCTCCCCTGCTTGTGGACAGCACCCTCCAATAACCAGGGAGCTCAGAAAGGACAAAAAGCACAAGCTGAAGGTCACTTGTGCATGCAAGCTCATGCCTTGGGCAGGTGAAACTTTGGCTGCTGTAATTGCCCATGGGCATCACACTTCAGCTTCTGTAGCCTATGAATGTGAACTGATGCCAGAGGGTCTCCAAGGAATTTCCAGGAACTTAGCCTCAGGTTGGGACTACATAAGGCTTCTACCTGTAGGACTGAGAAACTACTAATTTCTGGGTTCTCCTTGTTGAATGTGGTCATTATGGATTTACCCAGTCTCCGATCATGTCAATCCCCCTAATGAATCCCTCCTTATAATTATATTAACTTTCTGTCACATATTATTACTGTATAGAACCCTGAGTGATACACACTAGAAATGAGTTTTGGCTACTTGAACAAAAATAAGAACCCTCAGGAAACTAAAACTACATGTCTCTAAGGTCACTGTATGTCTTTTAGTGATCTGTAAAGTATTTTGGAAGAGCCACCTGTTATCTAAAGAGGACAGAAAAATGGTTTCTCGA
>NW_008352832.1:322077-364472 GCF_000622305.1 Nannospalax galili | reverse complement strand
CTTACCTATGAAAAGTGATAGATGCTCCATCAAAACAGGTTCACAAAGTAGTTTGTTGTCAGTGACGATCAGACTGTGTTCATTAAAGTGGCTCTATGATACATGACTTCATAAACTTAAGGGCTAGGCTGTGCAGCTCAGTAGTAGAGCACTTGTTGCATATGTGCATGCATTAAATATGATTAATAAATTAATTTAAAATTAATGTTTTAACAGAGTAAAATAAATTCTAATGCTTAATGCTTTTAAAAATCAATACACCTATTTTATCAGAAGGCAGCAACTCAGTGGAATGTAGGTGAAGATTATGGGCTGAATTCAGTGCTGTGAATGTTTGTGAAGAGTTTAGTCAATATCAATCACAATGAAGAGTTTAGTTCAATTAGTCAATGTCAATCATAAGGAAGATGTTTTAATTACTTTATTGAGAGCCTTTATTTTAGCTATTTCTATGCCAAACATTTTACCAACCAAGATTTAAGGATAATTAAGGAAGATAGTGATAACAAATGCATGATTTTTCAGGATGGATTTGTAAATCAACTCACAAGGTAAGATAATGGACTAAATCTCCCACTTAAAGTCAATACAAACTTTTAAGAATTACTTTGGCTAAATAACTGCTTTGCTGAGGACAAAGGCTATGTGATATCCCAGGAACAAGTACAAAATTATCCTGATATCTGAGTTAGGTAAAGTTCAACATCTGCCCACAAAATGCTCTATACTGGACATAACCAGCTGCTGCTTTCAGCCCTGCCTTCAACCAGTTAAAAGGGGCCTGAAGGATCATGACCAGGATAATACTGGCTTATGGAGAAGAGTACGAGAGGAAAGGAAGGGAAGGAAGCACTGGAAGAAGTGTGTGCTCATCATTTAGAAAGGTCATTGGTACAAAAAATAAACTTCATGAGAAATCAGACGTTGTATTTTTAACTAATAGGTTAAAAATTAAAATAGTTTTCAGATGGTGATGGCAGTCCAAATCCAAATCATCAGACCCAGAGAACACATCCAATGGTAGCATCTCTTCCCAAGGCTTGCTATTAAGGAAAAAAGAGAGCAAATTTTTTCAATATTACTATTAACTGCAGTTCTCATTATAATTCCTTGCATCTTCATCTGTAAAATGAATTGGATTAGTCATATAGTAACCAAGCATATAAATGTCAGGTTTTCTGAATAACTGAGAAAACAGCTTATAGGAAGACAAATTTACTTTGGCTTACTATTTCAGAAGTTTCCATTCAGAGTCTACATGCTCCATTCCTGGAAGCCTCTGATGAGGCTGAAACACCATGACAGAAGGGACTATAGAGTGAAGTTGCTCATCTCATGGCAGCCACAGTGTATCTTTCTAGGACATTCCTTCAGTGACACCGAACTGGGCCCCACTTTCCCAGTAATACCACCAGACAATAAATCTATCAATAGATTTATCCATTAACTGACAATTAACTAATCTCTCATTATTCAGTCACCTCTCAATCACTAGCTGGGACCAAGCCTTCAACTCATGAGGCTTTGGAAGTACATATCCAAATTATAACATCAGCATACCCCACGACTACTGAAAGGCTGAGTTTCTATGAGACATAATTTTAAATATCACCAGTGAAGAAATGGTGAATGAGAACTTTACAAGTCTGCTTAATTCCAAAATGTGTAATGATAACAATCACCTCTTCCTCCTCCTCCCCCTCCTCTTTCCTCCTCTCTTGCTGCTCCTCTTCCTCCTCTTCTCCTTCCTCTTCTTCTTCCTCTTCTCCTCCTCCCCTACCTTTTCCTCCCTCTTTCCCTCTACTTAGTTTACAAATTCTGTAAGTAAAATATTTTAATTAATAATTTTAATACTTCATAAACCTGTAAGATATTGAAGAGCAAATTTTGGACACTCTTACATTATCTTACTCACTGAGGGTTTGTACGTATTTCTGGCTGTGAACAAGCATTCAAATGCCTCAATAATGATCTTTCTACAGCATTTGATCCAGTTGTGTCTGTTTTCAAAGAAAAGATTGACTAACAGCTGAAGTCCGGTATCAGCTCAGCTTTTGCTCTTATGCAGTCTCTGTCTTGATGACCCAGTACTGAAATAACATGTTAAGAATAACTTTTTATATTGAATTGAAAGTCTTGTCAAGGATTTGCTATATTTTGGATATTAATATATCTTCTTTTATATAATTAAACCCTCCAATTTCCTTTCTGTATTGAATTATTATATATCTAAGTAAATATTACTAAAAATAAAGTTGAAGATCAAAGAAGTAAAGCCTTTTCTTGTGCAAAGGTCAGGTCTTACTAAATAATAAAAAGGAAAAGCATAAAAACATCATAACGACAATAGAGATTGAGAGTACTGGGTGAAAGAACAGATTTCCTGTGAGATTTTTTTTCACTTTAGACTTTTTACCTCTTAAACTGGCTTTTAATCATTATTTATTAAAATAATAAATAACACTTTATTAAATGCTGAAGCAAATAATAGAAAGTATAACAGGCAGAGAAAATTAAAGAGAGAGTGGGGAAGGAAAGAAAGAGGGAGAAAGAAGATGGTTGGTAATACAAGGGTAAGTGCTCCTCAATGAGTCACCCAGAACCTCAGAAAGTTGTCATAAACTTTGGGAGAATTATTTCAACTCATTTGAGATAGTCTAGATCTTTATGCATTTTAAGGAAAATATGGACAAGAAGTCAGTTCTGAAGAGAAGAGAAATAATGTTAGGATATGTGAAGAGTAAAGATACTTTTTAAAGATTTAATTATTTATGCAGATGTATCTGTGTCTATGTGAGTGTGCACACATGGGTGTGTGGGGTATGCACATGCCTGCCAGCAGGCAAAGGCTAGAAGAAAGCATCAGGTCCCTCAGAGCTGGAATTACAGGCATTTGCAGGATGCCCAGTTCCTTATATGGCTGCTGGGATACGAAATCTGGTCCTCAGCAAGTACCCTTTTTTCAGCAAGCACCCCTAACCACTGAGCCATCTCTCCTTCCCAGGATCTGTAAAAATTCTTGACTATTGTTGTTCTTAAGTACATGAAGCATAAGACTTCAAGTAAGTGTGTGTGTGTGTGTGTGTGTGTGTGTGTGTGTGTGTGTATTTATGAAGGATAAGCTAAGAAAATGAAGAAATAATTCATGGGATGTAGTAACAGCTGCTTTGAAGAGTGAAATCTTCAGTCTAAAAATCAAAAATATATGAGAGACTCTCTGCCAGCCTACGAAAAATGTTTCTCAATGAAAAGAGGCATAAATCTGGTTGAGTGTAGGTTGCACACCAGAAAGTGACACAGTCTAAAAACAGGACTCAGAAGCGTGGCTTAAATGATTATGAGACACCAAAGTGCTTTGTCAGCATCCACCCCTACAAAGGCAGGGTACCTCTCCAGGAGCTCATAGCATTGCCAGACTGTATGAAACTACTTATGAAGAAAATTTCTATAAACATTTTTCTATGATAAAATTGGGATGGAATTTTGGGGGAAATTTCAGACTTAAAACATTTTAGCAAGAAAAAAAAACTATATGAGATGGATTGTGCCATCTACTTCTGTGTCACACTTCGTATTTTTTGTTACTACAGTGCTCACACTGTGATTCTAGATTCCATGATTTCCACCACCCCCCCATGTTGTTCTCTATCAATAAATTTAATTCCTGCCACTCTTATTTTTGGCATTTGTATTATGTCAGGATAAGCATCAGTTTACTCTGCATATTGAAAATTCCTAATAGATCAGGAGAGTAGCACATATTCCTTCCCTAGGTAAATAACAGAGCATAGTAAGATTTGGTAGTTCTTTAATATAGAGGTTCCAAATTCTACAAACAGTTTTGCTAGTTACAACTCTTCTGAAAGTTACATATTCTACAATAATTTATTAAAATGAGGAAACTGTTTGAATAATTTCCTATCAGGGGCAGCATGGCATTTTTAAGATTCATCAACAGAATGAGTTCAATTTATTTCACAGAAACCAGATGTCTTTCATTTCTTGAGATGCCAGGTTTCCCCCATATTACAAAAATTGTTAAAATGCACTTTTGAAACTTTTTGAGAACACTGGTAATCTATACACATATTTTTTTTCTTATAAAGTCAGTCAAGACAAGAAAGAATCGAGATTCTGGTAAGTCTTCATTGGTGACCATGGTCACTTCTTTAACATCTGTTTCTAGGACATTGCATCATGCTTGGGACCTTAACTTAGAAATACCTCAGCAGAACAGCCATCTGTAATATGGATTCTGACACAGTGCTCTTCTGTTCTCTACTCCTTATTTCAGTCTTTTGCTGACCCTTCCCCCTAGCTTGATGCTAAGGGGGTATAAGAAACATTACCCCAAATCTTGGCACCTTTGCACTCTGAGTATTGTAGTATCGAGAAAACTGCAGAAGTAAGGGCTAGAGAAATGGTCCAATGGCTAAAGAACTTGCTGTACAAGTGTGAGGACCTGAATTTGAACCCCACCAAATGGGACATGGTGACCTGCATCAGCAACCCCAGCTCTGAGGGACAGAAGCAGTTAGATTATGGTACTCACTGGTCAAACTGGTATATTCCAGGTTCAGTGAGAGATCCTTTCTCAGACAGTAAGATGGAGATTGATACAGGAAGACACACACCATCATCAGCCTCTGGCTTCTACATGGGCTTATACATGAGTGAGTGCAACACATAGATAGATAGATAGATAGATAGATAGATAGATAGATAGATAGATAGATAGATAGATAGATAGATAGATGATAGATGATAGATGATAGATAGATGATGATAGATAGATGATAGATAAATAAATAAACAGATAAATAAAATAAATAATAGTGAATAAATAAATATCCATAAAACTCATGCAGACATTGAAAGGTCTCTCTGACTCTCTGACCTAGAGAAGATTGCTTTTGTACCTTTCTCCCCTGAAGTAAACCATAGGAAAATGTCACCCTAGCCTTCATACTCTCTTCTCTCCTGAAGACTCATGTGACAAGTGTCTTCCCCTTGGAAGAGGACCTAGAGACCAAAAGAAATTGGAACAAACAAGGCCTTGCTAAGTCTCTCTCAGCTTATTACCATTAGATCACACTCTGTTCTTCTCTGTCATACTTCAGCCCGCTCATCTTCACTTCCTTTACTGAAAGCCATGTAGCACCTAAAACTTTTCTGTAAATTTCTGTGTTTTATTCTTGTAGTCTATCTTTTGATTCAGGAGTTTCAACTTTCTTGTGAGAGTTAAACAAAAGACACAGTAGTATATTTGTTTATCAGTGTCTAAGTGGCCAAACAATTCTGATGGCTGGTCATTATCTACTTCAGACTAAGGATCTTCCAGGCTTTGGCAGAGAAAACTAGTTCTACCAGTGTTAGAGAGTTTGCTTTCCTCTTCCTGATGTCGACCATTTTTGCAGCTCTGTTAGAGTGGAACAGGAATGGGGTGGATATGCACTGCTTCTAAATCTGACAGTCAGGAAATGCCTCACACAGTCTTCCATGCTCCTTTATCTTCCACAGACCAATTCAAAATTAGGAAAAAATAAAATTAAACTGATGTTGATCAGACTGGAGAAAAGTAGATTAAAGGGTTTTTGATCTAATGAATTCCATGCCATAGACAAAAGTGCAGTTTTATTTCCACAGTTGCCACATGTGAACAGATAGAGGAAGGGATCTGCCCCATTTGCGTTTCCATCAGGTAGTTGCCTTCAGGGTTAAAGCCAGCATTGCAAACTCTTACTTCAAATTACTAAGGAATGGTCAGAATAGCTAGGGAATTTAAATGTGATTTTTCTCGTTTCCCTTATTCTGTGAGGAATGGAAAAATACAACTCTAACTGCCCTCAAATTTTTCATCACCTTTTAATTTGAGTTTTTGTGGCCACAAGGCATTCTCTGTAATAAACCTGAAATGATGAGAGGGAGAGAGGCTGCTGGTAATAGAAGATTTTCTCAGGAATTTTAGGTTTATTTCTAATTGTGTCCTGGACTCATGTTACTACAATGTCTTCAGCAAGTGACTGTTTCTTTGTCAAGCAGTTCTGTGGGGTGGTATATTAGTATCTTTTAGCTATATTTTTATTGTGGCAGGGGAACTCCTGCGGACAGCTTCAGGTCTCACAGCATACTTGCTGTATGCCACCTGTGCAGTTGCGCTCTCTCAGTCTTTCTGATTTCTCCAGCTGCCTGTGTCCCAGATGTGGCTCATCTGGCACTTCTTTGCAATGAATTGAAGAGGTCTGGAGAAATTCTCTGGCAGAGTGGCATTTACAATTGTGTCATTGATAATAGAAATATGATAATTATGTTAATGTAAATATATCCCCTCTAAATGTCAAAATGTTTTCAGGCTTTAGCAATTATTTAAGGTTGTATAAAGGATGTCAATTCTCTTCTGGGGGATTTATCACTTTATAGTTCTTTAAAAAAAAAAAAAAAAAGAGTCCAAATTAGATGTTAGTTTTTTGGTTGTTTGTTTGGTGTTTTTTTTTTTTTTTTTTGGTCTTTTTGAGACAGGGTCTCCCTGTAGCACCAGCTGTCCTGGAACTCACTATGTAGACCAGGCTGTCCTTGAGTGCTGAAGAAGAGCTTGGATGGAAGGTAGCAGAGCCTGCCTTCTCAAAACCAACTATGCAACACCTAAGTTTCCTTTTCTCACCTGCTCATCATGGTGCCAAGACTGCAACTTTCACTGACTTGTTAATTAGCTCAGGCTTAAATATTGAATTTTAATGATTTACTTGGTTTTTTTACAATAATTTATTTTTAAATTATTCATGCACTACTTCATAATTCCCCTTGAAAAGGCTTACAAATGTAATTAAAGATAAAATATCCAGAGTGCACACTTTTCATGACTTCAGTAAAAGATAGTCAAGCTGGTAAGTGGAGGAAATTGATGAAATGAGAAAATGGGACAGATGGTGGAGCTGGATCCACAGGCCAACACACTCCACTCCACAGTCTGTTCCAGGTTTTGCCAAGGCCAGAAACCTAGTGAAATTAACACTAGGAGCTTGTTCCAGCAGAAAGGGCCACAGTCCCCCTGGGTTCTGAAGAGCAGGTTTCCTGGCTCAGCACAAGGAGCCTATGTGAGGCAGTGTTGCAGAGAAGTGCCTGCCTTCTGACCTTCTGAAAGTTTGTATGTTATAGCATATGGTCCTTCTCAAGGAATAAAATGACTTATTCTAACTGTGACATCAATACTTGAAATAGATTTATAGAGACAAAATGGCTTTTTTCCCACGTGTGGCACATAGGGTTTAGAGGCTTGTTTGCTTTTTTTTTGGGGGGGGGGGTTGGTAGTGGTTTTTTTTTTTTTTTTCTTTTTTTGTCTGCTTTTTTTTTCTATTTGTGATCAAGAAGCTCTTCCCTTTGGATTATTCTTTTTTAGTAATATATTATATATTGTGTATATATTGCATATAGTGGAGTCTGTCAGAGTTACACAGATAATTAAAAATGAGAGTTCTGCTTACAATTTCACCTTCACAACAAGCTGCTAAGAAAAGCATTGAAATAACAAGAAAAACTGAAGAAAAAAGAAAACAATAAACCAAGGCAATTTTCTTTTGGATCCTGTATGTCATTCCAGTTGCCAAGATGGTGGCAAATTAATCAGTAGACAGCAAGGGTATCCCCAGCTCTTAACCACAGTCATTTTGATTAGTATTCTAATTGGTGTCCTGTGAGTAAACTAAATTTACAGTCATTGATAAAATGAATATGGAACAAGGGTCAAATAATAGAGAATTTTAATACTTAAAATTTTTGCTGGACATTATTTTGAACATTGAAAATTTAGAAAGAAACAAAATGACCAACACTAAGAGAATGGTACAGTGAAGCATGCCAAGGGAGTGGTTTCATAGGGAGATTAAATAGAATGGATGTTTTGGTCCATTTCTGTGGCTGCAGTGACAGAATACCTGATACTGGATAATAGATGTGGAAAAGAAATAGGCTTTCTCACAGCTCTGGAAGATGCGAATTTCAAGGTCAAATACCTGCATGATGGAAAGTGTTTTTGCTGTGTTCTCTGGAAGGGAAGAGTGGTGTATATTCACATTAGAGAGAGAGAGAGAGAGAGAGAGAGAGAGAGAGAGAGAGAGAGAGAGAGAGGGGCTCATGATCTCAATTTCCAATTAATTCTGTTACAATAGAGATTAAGTTTCAATGTGTGTTTGGGAGAACAGGGTAGCAAAAAATTTCATGTATAGTCATGAGAAAATATACATTAGTTCATTATATTGAAGAAAATAGTGTATTGATTCATCTAGTATTTGTTTACATGTCTTTATTTTTTAATATTTTATTTATTTTTATTTTATGTCTTTGAATGTATTGCCCCCATGTGTATAAGTACACCTGTGTCATGCAATGCCCAAGTAGGTCAGAAAAAAGCATAGGATTCCCCTGGAACTGGAGTTATGGACAGTTGTTAGCTGCCCTGTGGGTGCTGGTAATTGAACCCAGGTCCTCTGCAAGAGCAGCCAGTGCTCTTAATCACTGAGTCATCCCTCCAGCCCCAATCTACCTTTATATAACAAAAAGAATAAATTCCAGGAGTAATTTTGCATGACCATAGTGGATCTTCAGAAGAAATAGGATAAAAGAGTAAATTAGGGAGAAATCTACTTTTGTTGGACAAGTACTTTACTGGGGAGGAACTGTATGTGTCCATAGTAAAATGGTACTGATTAAATCAAATTGTGCTTCAATCAACCAAGACTTCATAATTTCATGGGATAACTATTCAGATATTTGTTAATTTTGTAGCAGTAAATCATGATAATCTCACTGGAGTGATGGACCCAGTGCCTGTCATTGGCCATATATTGGGATAACTAGTCATTGAAGAATAGAAACAGCCTAAATGTCCATCAGCTGATAAATGAATAATGAAAATGTAATTTTGTTCTTCTGCAAGGAACAATGAAGTTATAAAATTTGCAGGGAAGTGGCTGGAGCTGGAAATAATCATTCTAAGTGAGGTACCCAGAACCAGGAAGACAAACACTGCTTGTTTTCTCATATGTAGATGTTAGCTTTAATATTTTTTAAATTTTTTTCTTTTCTTATTTTTTGAGAATTTCATACATGAGTAATGACTGCATTATTTCCTTCCCTCCCAGCCCCCCACCAACTCCTCCCATGTTCCCCGACTCCCTCTTAATTTCTTGTCCTCTTCTTTGATTATTATTGCTACATATGCATACATACATAAACACTGAGCTTATTTGTTAGTGCTTGTGTATACCTGTGTTTAGTGTTGTCCATATGGGATTAGATAACCTGTCAGGGAGCTAGCTCATGGAGAAAACTGATTCTCCCTCCCTCAATATCCATTGATTGCCTGCAGCTCTTCATCTTGAGGTGAGTCCCCATGACATTACCCCCATCCACTTCATCCTATCAACTAGTATTATCATTTTTCAGAATGATTTGTCAGACGTAGAGGTAGTAGAGGACTGCTGTGGGCAGTGCTTTCCCAGCATGACAGTGCTATTGCACATATGAACTTGTAGTGATTATGATAGTGTGTACAAGATGAAAGCCATACAAAATTCCAGCACCAATCTGGGAGGGGCTCACAAAGCCCCACCTCTTTCTAAGGAGTTACTGGCAACTGATAGCTGCAGGGGAGCAAGGGTCAGTTTTCTTCAGATGTTGTCCCTGATTGGTTACCTTGTTCCAGTGGATGGCCCTTCATCCATGCACATGCCTACAGCATACATGAATTTAGGCATATGGGAGGAGTTGGAGGAGAGGAAATGGGAGGTGGCTTTGATCAAAGCACATATATGTATGTATGACATTTCCAAGCAATAATGGGATTTCAGCATTATAAGCTTATAAAAATCTTTTCTTGTCCACATCACCTTGACTTTCATTTTCTACATGCACGTGAGGAGTTTATTTCATTGGTCATAATGAACAAGGAAGCTAATAGACTCCAGTCTCTTTAAATTCTCACTTTAATCCAAAATCTGCATTATAATGCTTGCAAACCATTCTAGAGAATGTATAAGCAACTTAATAGGATTATTTTAGAAGTTAAAGAATTGTTATTAGTATATACAAAAATGTCAAAGATATGAGAGAGAACACAAAAATCACTACCAAATGTAGACCTACTAACTTTTAAATTAGTCATTTCTGGCCATCTCATCTAGCCAAATCCCAGATAATAGTTTCTTCCCTTTCTGAAAAGTGAATCTAAGAAGAATGAGAGTTTCTAAGGAATTCTTTGCCCTGTCTTACAATTCATACCAATGTTTGTAATTAAAATCAGTTTGATCAGGTATCTAGACCATCCCTAACACAAACATTTACCCAAAAGAGTCTTCACAGGAGAAAGGCTGGGGGAGAAGCAGATGAGAAAACACATGGACAGGGGACCTTTTAGGGGAACAGATGCAACGTGGGACAATATTTGAGGACTTGAATGCCTCCAGGGAACTAGGAGACTGAGCATCTGAGAAGGAAGAAAATAGCTATAGACTGAAGCAGAAGGGAAACCAAAGCAGTTCGCCTTCCTTTCCCTCAGAGCCTAAAGCCATTTTGTTATCAAACCCAGTCTTTAGTTACTACTGAGCTCTTAATACCAGATGTCATGGTATGTCATGTCACATTTATTTTGGGTCTGATCACACTCACAGCTCCTAGCAAGCAGGCTGTATTTGATTAATCTTTAGCCCATGCATATAGTAGCAAGATAAGTTGATGATAAATAAAGATGAATAAGATTGTGACATACTTGTCTCAAGAAGCTTATTGCCCCCCCAAAAGAATTAATGAATTAAAATTTTTGCAGCAGGTATGTATTCTGCATATGAGAGGATGACAGAAGAGAAAGGAGAATGTCCTGTTTACTTGGGGAAGTAAAGTCAAGAAGTTTCAAAGAGGAAGTGAAGTTTGATTTTTGTGATAGAAAAAGGAAGAACAAATGATTTCTCAATCGAAAGCACAAAGCCATTGGTCTTACCAGAGTGCTCTTGTACCTGAAATACAATTTCACTCATTTGCAATTCTTCACTAGTAATATAATTTGCTAAATTGTTTAACTTCCAGAGATCTTCATTAGACATTGTTAAACATACACGTTTATTCAGTCCTCTATTTATAAAATATCAGCTGTCACATTAGAGCTTATATCATTAATTCACAAACTTTTTGAATATTTCTGAGACCAAGATAAATGTGTGGTATCATTGTCTCTCTTTGACAAGAAAGGTAAAGCTAGGACTAAAATTCTCTTCCTAGTATATAAAATGAGGCTGTGGCATCCTGTGGCTCTCTGTTGAAGTCATTTTCAACTTAGAAAGGTTCTTTACATTGAATTATAGGTGACTTTGGCAATAGATTTACTGTCATACACACATTTGTGAACCTTAGTTGAACACTATTATATTCTGGCTAAGAACTGAAGTTTATCAACAGTGGTTACAGAAGCATGCCAACAATCTGGCAGGTACTCCAAGATCCATGCTTTGAGAAATGGCAACAGTGTCCAGAGGCACACTGCTACTTTTAAACTCAAAGAATTACTATAGCAGTAAGAAACACTTTGTTAGCATGGTGTCATGTATCTTTGATCTTGTCCATACTCCCAAAGTGCTCTTCAGAAACTTACAGCATGTGAGTACAGATCAAATGTAAGAAAAGAAAGAAGCCCCAAATAATCTGCCAGATGATTTTCTTAATCCACTGGCACATGAGAACAGACAAGTGCATGCTTGACTTTATGAAAAAACATATTATAAAGTAGAAATCTCTTATTCAACACACACACACACACACACACACAGTGGTGAGGCAGCTGTTGTGAGCTGTTCCATGACTCTGTGCCAGAACTAGATGCCGAAGTGATAAAGTTACTCACAAAGCTGAATTCTTGCCTTTCTTGGCTTCTTGCCCATACATGTATCAGGTCTCTGCTTGAAAAATCAGACATGATCTTCAGGTGAAGTAAATGGGTGAAAAGTGAATAAATAGATGTGGGTCTTAACCTTCAACCATTATGCCAGAAATTTGACCCAGCTACAGGCTGCTTAAGAATTAAATCACATTTTTTTTCTAAATGTCCTACGAGAAAAATCTTTTTCTTTAATTTTTAAGATTGAATTAGAGAACATCCAAGTCAACCACACTCTTAAAGATACTTTGAGAAAATGACATCTATGTACATGAAATGTCAGAGCCATATCGCCAGAGCGGGGATAGTCTGTGAAAGACAGCTGGAAGTCATAAGGCCCAGGTGCTCCCTAACAAAGACTGGCTCGGGTATGTTAAATTAAGTTTAAAAGACAATCTCTTGACTCCCCAAATCCTACATATTATATAATAATTTTTTTAAGATATTTATTTAGTTTTGTTATGTGTGTGAGTGTTTTACCTACATATATGAAAGTGTACCATATGAATGCCCAGTGCCTGCAGAAGCCAGAAAAGAGCATCAGATTCCCTGGAACTAGAATTAGAGGGAATTGTGAGCCACCATGCGGGTGCTTGGAACCAAACCTGGGTCCTCTGTGAGAGTAGCAAGTACTGGTAACCACTGAGCCATCACAGACCAGATATTAATTTCCATACTTTCAAGGTTATACATAATTGTCCTTTATTCATTCTTTGAACAAGTATTAATCTAGTTAAAATTATTTACATTTTATTTTTGAATATAAAATGTTTACATTTTCATTTCAGAGAGACAGGATACATAAATGATACTGCTGTTTAGTCAATGAGAGAGTCTAATGTTTATTCACTATGCACTATGTGTCAGGCACCATATTGTATTTAATTAATTCAAATTAAATTGAGGTTGCTTTATTTAATAAATTGCATGGAGAATAACTAACTAATCCAAAGGAGATTATACAGATAGTATGTGGTATATGTATAATTAAAGACTATTAAACAAGACCACATACACATATTCGAATGCTGTGAAGACTGAGCCAACTGTTCAGAACTTGGCAGTAAACCTATCTAATTCTGATCTCACACTTCCCCCACATTAAAAATGGTTGTGCTCCAAGAAAGAAACACCTTAACACCTTGCTTTGATTCTCCTCAGGGCTGGTCTGGCCTGGTAGATTAACTGGTTTGACTACATGGGCACCAGGAAAACTTACTCAGACCCAAACCCCCTGTCAATTCCTGTGTATAAGGCCATCATTTAAGTTATATTCTGTATGGTTTTTCTTGAGGACTACTATTTCATTATAAATTTATTAGTAAAATATCAATACTCCTAGCATATAATGCTTTGAGTCACTATAAATAAAACCTTACAGAATGTGTTGATACCAACCATTTCCCATGATGACAAATAAGAGAGAGCACAGTACCCAAAGATGGACACAAATGATACAATGTGGGCATTCCCATGGGAGGCAGGCAACAGATAATGCTGGGAGAGATGAACAAGGAATGGGAGGAACCAGGACTGAACTGCACTGGCTTGCGATTTTAAGGCACATGAAATTTACTCTACTTGATTAATTTGGTAGAACTCAGGGTCCATGCACATGCCAGGTAAGTGATCCATTGCTGAGCTACACTTTTAACCCTCTTCTTTACAGTTTTTTTTTTCTGCTTATTGTATATAGGCGTTCGTCATACCTGACCTCAAAAATTGTTAGATTGTAATACGAAATTGTCAGTTCCAAAGAAATCACTTAGGAAAGTAAACACTTTGTCTTAAGCTTCCTTTTTACTTTTCCTTCCTTTCTTCATTCATTTCTTTCTTTCCTTCAGATGTGTTAGATGTGTTTTTTCTGATAGTGCTTGCTATCTCAAGGTCAGATGAATCCCAGCAAGGATACCACAAATGCTCAACATTTTAAATGACCTCAGAACAAAAAAATGAATATTAATCAATTTTAAATACTCCAAGACAGAGGAGACTGCTTTGGCTAAGTTACATGAAACTTAATGGTGTGTCTATTTGACAGTTTTTCCTTACAGGAAAAAGAAAGCTGAACAAGTATCAGAAAGTTCATTAGTCAAATCAAAATCTAAAAAAAAAGTCAAATCCCAGAAGTTTATGCAAGGAGAGAGATAGAATATCTAATATCTGGGTATATTACAGGGTCTCATGTTTGATTTTGAAGTTTTGTACACCCAGTGAATGAACAGGTATAATTATTTCATTTGTTTGTTTGTTTGTTTGAGACAGGGTTTCTGTGTAGCCAGCTGTCCTGGAACTCAGTGTGTAGACCAGGCTAAACTCGAACTCACAGAAATCCACCTGCCTCTGCCTCCTGAGTGCTGGGATTAAAGGGATGTGCCACAACACCCAGCCATATAATTTCATTTGTATAATTGTGAAGACTTTGCAAAAAGAATGTCAAAAATATAAAAACTTGCACTAATGATCTGTGCATAAATCTCATCAGTGGTAGCAATGAATAAACATGAAGTTTAATTTTTAATATTTAATTAATTTTTATTATATTTTAATTTTTATTTTATGTTGGTGGACGGGCATGGATGTCACAGTTTGAATGTGTAGGTCAGAGGACAGCTTGTGAGAATCAGCTCTCACCTTCCGCCATGTGGGTTCTAAGAAATTGAACTCAGATTGTCACATCAGGCTGGGCAACGAATGCTTTTACCCAGTGAGCCATCTCACTGGCCCTAGAGTTAAAGTTTTACTTCTTTAGCATTATCAAGTAATATTGATAACAAAATCCAAATATGCTAAGGACTGTCAAAGTCATTAGAGTTATAATACCAGAAGGTGGGAGAGACTAGAATGAAATACAGACAAAAAAAAAGAAAAAGAAAAGACTTATCCTTGGAAAAGTTAAGACACAGAGAAGTAAGTGCATGAGAGGGATACAAGTTTGGAAGCCAAGAAGCTGACCAGTCAGCTTGGGGTTAGAGTGTCTTCTACAAAAATGATGTCTATGAAATGTGCCTGAGAATATAAAGGATTTTGGTTTTAGAAAAGAAAATTGCTTGAGGGTATAGGGAAGTAAGAATGGCAGAGTGACAAGAAAAATAGAGGAAATGAGATCTACAGAGAAACTCATCTCATAAATGAGGACCAATGTATACATTTTAGTCACGATACGGTTAAAGGAAAGGATGCTCACACAGAGCACAGGTGGCAGCAACTAAGGGGAAGGCAGGGCTGGGTGTAAGAAATGTGAATATGGAACGGAATGGGAAATCATTTTTTGTACTTGGAGAAAAACTTGTTAATAACAGGAAAAGACTGGTAGTTGGAGGTTTAACTGGAGATTTAGAGATATGGAAAATGGCAGGTAGAAGGAAAGGGAATGTAAAAATTTAACAGGCCTCAGTAGGCCATGAACCATGCTCCTGTTTCATAGGTTTAGGGAACCGCAAATCTAAATGATTATGGGAGGGAGGGAAGCAATGAGTGGCAGGGCCTGAGGGCAGCAGAGAAATGATCTTCTCCTTGCAAAGGCAACACCAGATAAGACTCAGGTAATAGTCATGCTGGGATACAGACTCAAAGAGAAGCTGATAATCCAGCTATGAATCCAGAGTTCCAATCTGTAAATATTTGAAACAGATTCAGTGTTACAAAAATAGCATATGGTACCTAGCAACATGCATTTGTAAAACATAGAGAAAAGATAAATGGAATGGGATTTAGTGTCTAATATTATTTATATGAATTTAAAGTCACAAAAAGTAAAATACTCTACAAGGCTTCATATACATTGAGTAAAATAAGTCAAACACATTGACTCCTGAGTTAATTGTAGAAGACAAACTGGAAAGTGAGAGGGAAATACTCAATTAAATAAAAGAAGAGTTCTACATGGATACATGATAATAGCATGCTATGGACTAAAAAAATATGATTACCCATTTTCTGTTCATAATGTCCTAAAATTAAAGTAAATGAATATTATTAAATTGGAACACAACTATGTTAATAGTTAAATTTGACCCATGTCTGAATTTAGATTTGAAATCCCTTTTTTTAAAGATTTGTTTATATTTTTATTTTTATACATGTGAGTATTTTGCCTGCATGCATGTGTGTGCACCACGAGTGTCTGAGGCTTGTAGAGGCCAGAAGATGTGACTGGATCCCTTGGAACTGGAGTTATAGATAGTCATTAGATGCCGTGTGGATGCTGGGCACCAAATTCAGATCCTCTGCAAGAGCAGTCAGTGCTCTTAACCACTGAGCCATTTCTCCAGCTCCTTGAAATTCTTCCTCACATCTTATGCCCCAAGAACTGTTCCTCAATGCAGTAAAATATAAGAAAATTTTGAAAACATATTAGAGAATTTTGAAGGAAATTGACTAATGGAGAAAAAAAGGGCTGCGAGCATTGCATCCCTGTCATTGCTACTGCTGAGTCAGGCTGATGTTGCTTTTGATGACTGTGCAATGAATAATCAAAAGGAGAACAAGAGAGGAAAGTACTTACCAGAAATTTTAAATCTATCTCTACTGGGGTGTCAGGTCATATTTTGCAGTGCTCTATTTTATGCAAAGCATAGATGTTCTCTTATTTATCTCTTGAAGAATTATAGTTATAAACTCTTTTTACACAGACCCAGTGGTCATAGATGATGGTGTTTGGATCGATACTTAACTACCTATATCTTCCTCCATGTGAAAATTTATCAGTTAACATGAAACAATGGGCTTCCTTCCACCTTCTTCATCACTTTTACTTAAGGAACAAGAAGTGTTTTGTCACTGAGTGAGGGAGAAGGGGAGACTGTAATAACAAGAGTGAAAGAACAGCACGAATGAATGGAAATATCATTATGAACCCCAACAAATCCTAAGGTGAATATAATAAATAATTATAATAAAGATATGTATGGTGGCTACTGTCAGAGAGGAGGGAATTCAACAGAGTGGGGATGGTGGGAGGCAGGTGTTATTGGGGTGAGGGAGGGGATAATGGGGACGCTTGGACTAAGGAAGGAAGAGGGAGGTCAGATGGAGAGAGAGAGTAGAGATGAATGGATCTTGGGGTGGGGCTAGGAAAGCCAGAAGAAAATGTGTTGCCTCCAAAATTCCCTGAGAAATGCACATACCCTGCCTAAACATTAGTGCATATGTATAACTGGGGACTGTATGGCAAGGAACACAGTGCCAGACAGGAGAGATCTCCCTTCAAGTGGTTGGTCAGAGTGGTCCAAGAGACTCCTAAAATAACACAAGCTATTGCCAGAGCTCTTGATTATCTTCCAGAATTGGAGGATAAGACCCTACTGCTGAAGACAGGGCATATTTCAGACACAAGACTTGAAGCAATTGAGCAGGACCTGACCTGGAAACCTTCTACCTGAAGTTTGGCCCTCGTAGTTCTGGAGGATGCTATGAGAGCTGCTGAGGGAGAGAATTAATCGATCCTGCCCTAAAAATCTCATAACCATAATGATCCACAGGGAAAACTACCTCTACTGATGCAGTCCTGGCACTGATATCTGGGAGGTGATCAATAGCTATCTAATTGGACTTGGAGCCCTCTCAAGGGCTCATAGATAGCATGGTAAACTCAGCCAAATACACATAGATAGAGAGGTCATAGATCTTAGTGAAAATCCTATCTCTGTCATATCGATAGGCAAAAGAAATTTCGTACCATATGCTAAATATGGATCCTTATATTTACAGACAAGCATACTGTACACCTCTATTTTTCAACAATTGGAGGTTACTGCAGAATCCCACAACTGATCAGACACAGAGACTATACGTCTGAGAGATGCCCAGTTCAAGGTGACGTATCTGCAAAAGAATCTCTACACCTAAGACCCATGGAACATAGAGGAACAGGGGTAGAAAGGAAAACTGGTGCATCCCTCAACTCTCACCAGGGAAACCTCCTTATACAACAAAGTGTGAAACACACTTTGCACCACAACTGGTCAACTTTCAAAGAATGAGAGACTGCAAGATGTGTGTTCCTGAATAGGAGTCCTATATTAAATCTCTCCCACCCAAGGCAAAGGGATCATTGTGGAAGAGGAAATGGAAAGATTGTAAGAGCCAGGACTGGTCCTTGAATGTCGGGATGCACAGGCTTTCAGGCCACTTGAAGCTTGCACATATGAACTTATGGCAATGGTGGCAGCAAGCTCATGCCAACTCAATCAGACAAGGTCCCAGAGTAGAGTAAGGGAAATGGGTGGCAGGATGGCCCTAGTCTGGGAACTACTGGAAACTGATCACTACTGGGCGAGGGAAAGTAGGCCTTACCAATGATCTCAAGATAGGCTGACTAGAATCCAGTGGATGAATTTGCACCAAAGGACATCTGGGTACAAATATTTGACTGGATAGGACTTAACATGTATGACAGAATACATAAGGTCCTGTGGGAGGATGGGGGGCATGGATGAGGGAGGGAGTATAAATTTCATTAAGAACTGTTGTATGAAATGTGCAAAAACTCAATGAAAATTTTTGAAGTGCTATATCTGCAAGAAGAGATGCATGAAATGGCTCATCACTTCTCCTTTAGAGGAAATGCCCACAGATATCTGGCCCTGTCTTTGTATTTTTGAGAATGTTTGACTAATTCTAGAAAACTGGATGCTTCTTGCCTAACATTAAAGAACAGCAACCTCATTATTCAAAAATAAATATTAATAGTAATAAAAATAAAACTGATAATTTGTTCTTCATCTGCCTTTACCATTTACTCAACTGTTTCTGAGCTCAAGTAGGAAAGAGGTGTTCAGCATTTGAGACAACCTGTCAAAATGAACAACAAATGAAAATACTCATCAAAAGAATTTTTCTGGACTGGGGAAATGGCTCAGTGGTTAAGAGAAGTGGCTGCTTTGGAGAGGACCAAGGTTTACTTCCCATCCCATATGGCACCTAGCACCCATCTCTAACTCCATTTCCAATTCCAAGGGATCTGACATTCTCTTCTGGCCTCCACAGGCATTTTATACAAGCAAAACACTTATACAAATAAAGTAAAAAAGATGAAATAAATAATGAAATAAACAAATAATAAATAAAATGTTTTTTAAACAAGCTTTGCTTGAAGTCCAGGGTCTTCTTGCTATTGTGCCTTAACAACTGTCAATCAAAATTTAACTAAAGAAAAGTATGATGCATCAGAATTCATATCTTACATTATTATATGACTGCTGTGATTTGAAATTGATCCCCCATAGGATCATGTGTTAAAAATTTGGCTGCCAGGCAGTGGTACTATCAGGAGGTGCTGAAATGTTCAATATATAGAATCTTGTGGAGGAAAGTTAGGTCATCAGGTGAGGTGTGGAGTGGAAATTTAATGGGACTCTGGCGCCTTTCTCTCTCTTTTTTCCTCCCTGGCCCCATGAGGTGAGCATGCACTCCTGGTCATGATGAGCTACCTCCCCACAGGGCAACTGACCATGGACTGAAATGTCTGAAACAATAATAAAATAAAGCTACCCTCCTTATAACTTAATTATCATCCATACAGTGTCACATTGACAGAAAAATGATGGACACAATACCATAAGAAAATATATAATTTCAGTATGTTTCCAAGTAATTTTACATAAGAATATTATGGGAAAATGTTAAGTATTTTTACTTAATGTTTGTTTAATCTAAGGGAATCTAATTCCATTATAGTCATAAGTTATGTAAATCCCTGGTATGCTTTCGATTTAATCATTCACAAATAATGCTTCCTGCAAATTTATTGGTAACTATTTAATTATTTCTTATATATCTGTTATTTTTTATCAGCCCCTAACATCACCTGAATTTCAAAGTATAAAGCAAAACTACTAGTATCTAAGTTAGAATCCTTATTTTATCAAGGACTTAATCTATTCAGGGCTATTTTTTGTCTACTTCAAGGTCACAGTGATTTAGTGAGAAAGTCAACATAAAAACCCATGATGACCAATCTAATTCCAGTGTTCTTTCTTTATTACCTTTCATCAAAGAGTGACCGAAAAGTAATTATTAGAATTTCTCATTTACTTTTGTTCTCAAGGAAACATGTCTAGTAATCTATTTATTAAAGGCATAGTTTATATCATTTTGTTTTATATCTTCTTAGAATTCAGAGACAAATATACATAGTTTTGACATCAAGGGATTCATAGCAAACTAGAAGATATATATGAAATATATATAATAATATATATGAAACTAGGAGTAGCTGAAAAGTTATAATAGTAGCAAAGACTTTTTATAATGCTAAACTAATACATAAAAATACCCACTCTGCTTAAATGATTTATGGAAAGTTTGGAAACATAGAGAATCTTAAACTGAGTTGAACCAAAAATTTCACAAGGGTTGTGAAAGAGGCAGGAGTCTGAAAAATGTATATATTAGGAAATATTTCTTCAAATTTAAATTCCTGTAATGAAGGAGGTTGCCAATAAGATAGGTAAGGCACATAGGTAAGACATGAAGTCTTTGTGTGTTAAGAATTATTTCAGGAACCATGAGGAAACATACTCTTCATTAAAACACTTAACCTGC
The DNA here is from genome assembly GCF_000622305.1 of Nannospalax galili. Lineage (NCBI taxonomy): Eukaryota > Metazoa > Chordata > Mammalia > Rodentia > Spalacidae > Nannospalax > Nannospalax galili. The sequence continues at coordinate 344,005 of NW_008352832.1, read as the reverse complement.
AAAGTCTGACTCTGTTTCTGTCTCTCTGTGCCCCTCATAGCCCTCCCTCTTCCTCCACTTCCACGTCTCCTCTATTCCTCTATTTCTAGTTTAATGCCTTAAGCAAACAGTCTCTCTTCTATCATTTAGTAAATTCAAAGACATAAACTTTCATATAAACATCTTCTGCATAGATTCATTAAACTACTACAAAGAGATATATTAACACATTGTGCATCAACTTTAACAGCTTGTGTATGTGCTTTATAAATGTAACACATGCTTTTCATAAGGACTCCTTTATAAAGTCAACCCTCTGAAAAGACTGTGGCTTTAAATAACTATACACATGGTTTTGTTTTTCATATACTACATAAATCAAACATTTCTATAAATGGACTTGTTCTCAGGATCATGATGAACTCAAGTTTTTCAAAAGTTTTAGTCAAATTAATAACCATGAACAATGGTGATTTTATTTCTGCCTTAATGTCCTTTAAAAAGATTTAGCCTTTTAAGTTAAGAATATAGTATAATTATTGCCAAGGCATGTACTGTTTAGTACAATACATTTCTTTAACTTATATTTTACTTTGTTTGGTGTTATTTTTTAATGCTTTTGATGATAGTTTTATTGAATGGCAAATGCAAATGATGAAATCTTGAACTGCAAATATAATTTCATTACTACATTGAAGCAGTAACTGAATTTCTAAAGAAATTTTGAGTTGGGAACTACTTAATATTTATTCTAGTCATTAGTGGAAATGTAACTCACTCATATATTATCCTAGCACTCAGGAGGCAGAGGCAGGCAGATCTCTGTGAGTTCAAGGCCAGCCTGGTCTACGTAGGGAGTTCCAGGTCAGCTGGGGCTACAGAGAGACCCTGTCTCAAAAAGACCAAAAAAAAAAAAAAACTAAACACTAGGTTATGCGTAGGAATTTTCAGGGGAAATAGAGAATTTGATGGGTTTATATCATATATGACTTTTACTTAACATTGTCTGGTTCTTTCAGCCATAAAATACTGGAAAAATATGATCTGCCTCTTAAGATTGTTGTGAATAAACAATCTTATATGTAAAGATCTTAAAATATTTCCATAAAATAAAAACTAGTTCTGATTATTGTTAGTAGTAATCTAAAAATTAAGTTATCAGTATAGTGCATTGTACTTATAAATATTCCCCATATAATGATTTATTATATGTATTTGAAACTATGGTAACAATTTTCCTTACAAATGCTAATCATTAATAGCATTTAAATTTATAGCCAGTAAATTTATAATAGAATTTTCTTCACTGTTGGCTTTATATTGACTGTATTATAAATTCTGTAGTCTACCATGTCATCAAGTAAAACAGAAGGTTTCTCTTTGATGACCAATGCTTCCTCCCATTAAAATACGGAAATACTTCATACATAATTTTAATTGTCAACAGTGCAAAAAGATGATATTAAGAAATATTACTTTCCAGTCAGACTTGATAGTATATGCCTCTAATTCCAGCATTTGAGAGGCAAAGGCAGGCATTTCTGTGAGATCAAGGCCAGCCCGGTCTACATATCAATGTGGATCAAGGCCAGCCTGTACAGCGAGTTCCACCATACCAATCATCACTGTAACATCATCACCTTCAAAAGTACCATCTTCTTCAACATCATTTTTTACCATCAAGTTCCCTTTGAAAATTGAGTTTTTGATTCCTAAAATTATGTGATAATATAACACATATTCAAATGCTTCTTCATTTACTGCTTTAGCAATTTTGGTTAATTTTTCTTTTAAGTGGCACCCCATAAGTGATGAAACTAAATTGATAATTTATATGGAAACCCACAAACATATGAAAAGATGATTAGGTAACTTTTTGAGAGAATTCGATCATAAAATCTCATGAATGGTTTATATCTACAACAATAAGTAAACAGCTTATTAGCTTTGACATCATCAGGATAGGCTCTCAATAAAATACATTATTTGAAAAGTTTGTATACTGGAGGAATTTTATGGATTCCAGTAACTATTTGCTTTAGTTTGGGGGCTGACCACAACAGATATGCATTGCAGCTTACTGGAGAACATGTTACTGTTTTTCAAAATTCAAAATGAACACTGTGTAGCCACCCAAATGTTTTAGCACTACTTTTATCTTAAAAGAACTCAGGAGACAGAGGCAAGCAGATCTCTGTGAGAGCCATTCCATCCTGGTTTATATACATTCCAGGCTAGCTAGAGTTACAGGGAGATGCTGTTTCAAAAAAAAATTCTTATAGGAACACATATTTACAACCTAAGTTGAAAGAAATCAGTCAAAAAAAAAGAAACACAAAAGTTAATTTAAATTTTAATGGTATACAAAAATTTATTAAAGTTGACTGAAAACACCATTTTTTAAAAAATGGGGTGCAGTGAAATAGACCAGTGGATAACAGTGTTAGTCTCTAGGCCTGACAATTTGAGTTTGATCCTGTGGACATGCAAAGTGGGAAAAAAAAGAACCAATTTCTGAAAGTTGTCCTCTGACCTCTACATATGTGACATGACAAGCACACAAACAAACACATGCACATACTCACGCACACAAAGTAAATAAATAGACCCTTATTCACTGTTGGGATTGCAAACTGGTGTGAACTAAATATACCATATGATCCAGTTATACCACTCCTTGGCATGTACCCAAAGGACTCATCTTACAGCAGAGACACTTGTACAAACATGGTTGTTACTGTTCTTTTCATAATAACTAAGAAATGGAAACAACTTATATGTCCTTCCACTGATTAATGGATAATGAACATTTGGCACTTTTAAACAATGGAGTTCTGCTCAGTGGTAAAGAAAAACATGAAACCATGAAATTTTCATGTGAATGAATGGAATTAGAAACAGTTATACTAACTGTAGTAACACAAACTCAGAAATTTAAGTGACTTATGTTCTCACTTATTTGTGGATCTGAGCTCCAATCCTTAGATGTAAATATATATCCAGATGCAGCTGTGAAAGCCAGAAAAATGGAAAGGAATCATGAGGGTAAAGGGGAAGAAGGAGCTTGAGAAAGGGGGAAAGTAGGAGATAGGTGTTTTCTAGGGGGAAATGAGGAAAAAGGGAGTACTTTATCTGGGGAGATAGTAGGGAGAGTCATACACAAGGAGTGAGAGAAGAGATAAATAACACTTAGGTGGTGTGAAAAACCAGAAGGAAATACATTAGCTCAAAAGCCTACTGAGAAATACACACAAAATATATGCAAGTGCATGTATATAACTGAAGACTATGTAACAAAAACACAGTGCCAGGCAGGAACGACCTCCCTTTTAGTTGTTGGTCAGGGTAGTCCAAGAAATTCCCAAAATAACATAGCCTGTTGCCAGAGCCTTTGATTGCCTCCCATAACCTGAAGGTAAGATCCTATTGCTAAAGAGAAGACATACTTTGGACACAAGACTTGCAGAAATGGAGCTGACCTGGAAGACTCCCCCAAAGACTCGCTCTCATAGTAACAGAGGATACTATGCAAGATGTCAAGGGAGAAAACCTAGCAATGATCCTGCCCAGCTGTAAATGTCTAATAATAACAATGACTGTCCCAGCAAATTATTGTAGTAGTGGCACTTTTATTTTGGGGGTAATGGTAATAAGCATCTAGTTAACTGGACTTTACACCTGCTTAATGAAAAGAAACTCATTTTTGGTACTGCAAACATAGTCAAATACACATGACCAGAGGGGTTATAGATCGCAGAGAAAAACTTACTTTTGTCACATTCCTACACTAATATAATTTTTTACTGTATTCTAAGTATGTATCCTTATATTTACAGATAAGCATACTTCTCACCACTTTCCAAAAAAGCTTCTTTTTACAACAGATGGAGACTGTTACAGGATTCTGCAACTGTTCAAACATAGAGAATAAGTGACAGATGCCCAGCCCTAAGTGACGTATCTGCAATGCAAGCTCTACACCTAAGACTCGGGGATCAAAGCAGAACAGAGAGCAAGCAGAATACTATTACATCTCTCAATTCTGATCAGTGAAGCTTCCTCATGTAACAGTGATTAACCTAGAAAGCCACAATTAGCCAAAGTGCAGAGAACAAGGGACTGCAGAGTTCTCATCCCTGAGTAGGACTCTTACATCAAACCTCTATCATCCAGGGCTCAGGGATCATTGGGGAAGTGGGGGCAGAAAGACTGTGAGAGCTGGAGTGGTGGAAGACCACAAGGAAACAGGGTTTTCCAGGAGGCTGGAAACTTGTTAATATGAACTTATAGCAACAGTGACAGCATACATTAGAACCATGTATGTCCCGCGCTATCGTCTCGCCAGCAAGAACGACGCGGCACACTCAGGATCCTTCTGCAGAAAAGCTTTAATGCATCTTGAGAGGGAGAGCATAAGCTTACAGGGCGAAGACCCCGAATGTCAGAAACCCAGCCCTTATATAGGTTAGTAAGCCCGTCTTGGACGTGGCAACTCTTGATTGGTCGCAAACTCATCAGCCCATATCACGCCACGAGGTAGGCAGAGACTAGAAGGTGGAAAATTACTTCGGGCATGCGTACTGACTTATTTACTGCTCAGCATGAACCGGATGTGAGCGCCATCTTGTAATGGTGTCTGCAGGGACGGCAGGCTGCTCCCCACACATGTAAACTCAATCTGACAAAAAGCCAGCATAGAAATAGAGAAAAGGGTAAAAAGCCGCCACCTTCACTAAGAAACTATTGGCAACTGATGATTACTGAGAGAGAGAGAGCACTGGTTTTCTTTAGCGGAGTGATGCTGGGTAAGTGACCAGGTTCCAGCAGATGTACGCACACCAAGGAACATCTGGAGACACAAACATGGCTCGATATGCCTTAACATATATGATCAAATGCATGAAATCTTGTAGTCAGGCTATGGGGGCGGCACAGAGAGGGAAGGGGTCAAAATATGATCAAGTTGCATTGTATAACACAGAGAATCAATAAAAGATAACACATCCCAGAAAAATAAGTAAATAAATAGAGCATAAACAATAAAAATAAACAATTGCAATGTGGAAGATGGGTAAGTGACAGATAAAGAAAGTCTGTAAAGCATGAAGAAAATTTGCAGATGGTTACCTAAAGTTTAACAAACCTGGATGCTACAAAAGAGCAGAATAAGAGTAGACAATTCACAGAAGGCCACCATGTCAATATGTTCCCAGCCCTTGGCGACATCAGGGAAGCACTGATCAAGCAGCAGAGATAACACGATAAAAGAAATCATAATGATATGGAATATCTCGTATAAGTGCAGAAATCTTAGAGAGGAATCCTACATCATCTGCTAAAGTTAAAGTATACATACTATTCATTTCAGCTATGTAAGTCCTGAAATTGGTCGACTAGAAATAAAATAACTAGGAAGGAAGAACAGATATAGGATTTATCATCATAGTGTATTGGAGGATTCAAATCAAGAAATCTCTCTCTCTCTCTCTCTCTCTCTCTCTCTCTCTCTCACACACACACACACACACACATACACACACCTGTGTACAAAGGAACAGCTCTTGGCATGCTGATAAACTAGTTCTGTGAAGATTAAAAATTCTCTGTTGCTTTTTTTATGTGTGTGTATATCACACAGAACATCCCAAACCATCTTGTTTGACTATACACCCACTTCCCACATGGCACTCTCCCATAGCTTCCCTCTCCCCACTAGAGCCCTTATACTGATATCCCTGCTACTGTCTGCTGTGTTGTTGGCACCCCAGCCAATGCCCAAATCAACAAATTTTTTCAAAAATGTGTAATATTTGAGGAGGAAGCATGGAAATTTGCATCATGCTAATTAGTAGAGGTGATAAACATTACCTCTACCTCTATTGAAATCCACCCGATGACTTCATAGACATACACAGGCACCAAGGATCCAAGTGAAACCGATTATGACTAGTAATAATCAGATGCATACAGATTAGAGAGGCATACACCAACATCTGTGTTAGTGGCAAAAACAGTAAGTCTTTCTGCAAGGAACAATATATTCTAAAATGAAATGGAGATCTTTTTTAAAGTTTAAAAAACTCATTCAATTCTATGTCTTACAGGGCTTATACTGAGTTCAATATTGTATAACTGTATTAACTCAACTCTGAACCTAGAAACTTGCACCCACATATGAAAGAGATGGACTCTTGCTCTGGAGTGTGTTCCTGAATATGTTAAATCTATAGTGAAATGCTTTTTCTAATCATGTAGTTATTAAAAAATAAAAAATAATGATTTAAAATAATAATAATTAGTAAATGTGAAAAACATTACCATTGAAATCTACCTGATGACTTTATATCCATGCCCAGATGCCAAGGAGCTCAGAAAGTAACCGACTGTCACTAGTAATAAACAAATATACAGAGATTAGAAATGCATGTGCAAACATCTTAATGTCAATTTGCATTGAAGATGAATTTTTCTGTATGAAACTGTGTATTTTAATAATGAAATGGAGATCTTTTTTAAAGGTTAAAAGCTCATTTAACTTTATGTCTTATAAGGTTTATACTGAGTACAATATTGTATAACTGTAATAATTCAACTGTAAACCTAAAAATTTACAGCCAATTCTGAAAAAGATGCATCTTAGCTCAGAAAATTCTTATTGAATATGTCAATGCTATTGTAGTGAAATGCTTCTTCTAAGTATGTGGTTAGTAAATAAATAATTAACAACAATAAAAAAAAAACCTCCCTGTTGCATTTGATGGTTTTCATACTACTGTGATCATTGATTTTAGGATCACAATATGATATCATTAAATACAAATTTGGGGGGGAAATACAGTGAATTGGTTCTTATGTGCCAAGAGAGACAGGACCCAGCACTCCCTCTGGTATGCTAAACAAACTTTATCTGTATTCCAGAAGACCATAAGGCTCTCTGGTAGTGGTAATTAAAACTACTCATGTGGTTTTAAAGAGTTTTACACAATATGCTCATAAATGAGGAGATGAACTGTTTGCAGTGTACAGCTTTGTGCTTATAAAATTAAGACAAATAGTAAACACTGTGTTTGCAGGGATATGAATATCATGTAAGTGTGGAAAGATGTAAAGACAGAGAGATTATGATAATAAGATTTAAAAATTTAGAAGTGAAGAGGAAGGGAAGGAAAGTTGGTATAGGGAAGAAGAAAATGGGTCAGAGGAATTAAAAATGGTGCCAAACTTCCTGGCAAATTTATTAGTGAAAAACACAAAACTCAGCGATAAAGTTCCTAAAGACAGTAGACACTGTAACAGAGACTGAAAGAAAGAGCCGGAAGAAACTTGGAGCTAAATCAGCGCTATTCTTTCAGACTTAATTGGCAAGGTCTTGACCAGTTCCTCAGGAAGTAGGAACTGGGAATGCATGTGAAATCTCGTTCTATGCCTTTCACACTTGAGTTGACCTATGAAAGTTTGTATTTGTATATACAAGAATCACAATACTGACAATTGCATATGAATTGGTGTAATTTTAATAACATACAAAATAAATTTAATAAGTGTTTGTCTCCTTAAATTTTCTGAAATAAAAATATTATAAATATTCTAAATTCTAAAACAATGTGAGAGCAGTTAAAAATCAACAAGCATAGTAGTTACAAGGAGAGGTTAAATTTGAAAAGAGGTGTCTGTTAAATAGTGATAAGCATTGAATAACCTCTTCCAAATGTTCCTACCATTAACAGAAAACAAATAAAATAGCATTTATAGAGTTTATAAAGTTATTACCTGGTTCTGTGTCTCACTTATTTTGCTAGCAAAAAAACAAAATAAAATAAAAAACAGGAAGTCAGGACAGGGGTGCATTTTTGTGAGTGAGCACAGGAAAGGTGGAGGGGCAGAGGTGCCTGTGGCTCCATGCTTTCATCATCACACACGCATTTTGCTCATCCTTTGCTGTGTCAGCACATGGAACAAACTTCTGAAGGAGCTGACAATGTATCTTCCTACCCAAAAGAGTCACACTATGATCTCTTTAGTGTGTATGCTTTTACAGTGCTTCCTGACACATCAGAACTCTCCTCCTCTCTTCAGACCAGTACACTCCTCTCTCAGAGCTCCTCGTGAACTTGCTTGAACTCTGACGGTTTGTTATTCAGAGCTTCGTTCCTCCCTACATCACTAAATTTCTTTCTTCCACATTTCCCCTTACAATTATCCAGCCTACATCAAATATTTTACAGGTGCGTACAGACACTTCCTGACCAAAGCTTTCTCTTACATTTCCCAATCCTCCCTTTCATCTGATTTACACACTAATGTGTGCCTTTCTGCCTACAATCGAAATTTCTCTTCACTGTTGCTTGTGAAGGGCAGTCACCAAAGGAATGTGTTAGCCTCAGCCTTCTGTGGATTAGAATGCATCTTCTGTGATGAGTGTTTTTAGCTAAAGACAACACTGAATGTTTGTGTGCACACAGTCTTCTTTATTTCAGAATGGTGAATGTGGGAAGCCTTAAGAGTTTGCCTAAAGTGTCTTTGTAGAATGAACTTTAGTGTTAAGTAGTTCACACGTGAGTTGTTGATAAGAATTTTTTCTGCATGTCCAGTTTTACTATGAAGTTCTCTGCCAACAGGAGCTAAGGGATAGAAAGAATATGATCAAGCAGTCAGAAAAAGGTGTAGAGCAAAATATCCTGTACTCATGAAATGAGGTAAAGATGCTGCTTCATCAGCAGTAGCTAGAGAAACTGAAGGAAATTTCTGCCAGGCTCTTCTACTCTCAGAAGTGAAATTCTTTGTGTGTGCTTCCTCCTTAGCAGTTTTGTCCCACAGGGCTTGGGGGCAGAGCTCCGTAGATATTATGACGTTTTCTGTTATGGTCACAGTAATTCTACTACGAGTGTCTAAGTTCATATTCAATGCACACTTCCAAATACTGCCTTTTTCACAAATCTTTTTCTGAGACTCACATTAGATAAACACTAAAATTTGTTTTTTTTTTTCAGATGAACCATTTCATTCATTTTATTCGTTCACCTTATATTCATTCAAACGTTTTATTCATTCACCTTATATGTATTTTAATATTTTTTATTGTTGGGAATTTCATACATGCGCATTTTATTTGCATCATTTCCATCCTTCCCAGTCCCCCATCCAATGCCCCATTTCCTCTAAGCCCCCTCTCAATTTCTTGTCCTGTTCTTTATAATTGTTATATATACCTACAAAAAAATATTCATTCATATATATATATATATATATATAGAGAGAGAGAGAGAGAGAGAGAGAGAGAGAGAGAGAGAGAGAGAGAGAGAGAGAGAGAGAGAGAGAGAGAGAGAGAGAGAGAGAGAGAGAGAGAGAACATTTAATAGTGTTCCTGCATGTGTGTGTTTGGGACTGACAACTGAGGGTTAGATAATTTATCAGGGAGCTAGTCCCTGAAGAAAACTGATTCTCCGTACCTCAGCATCTGTTGATTGCCTATAAGTCTTCATCTAGAGGTGGGGCCCTTTGAAATTTTCCCCATCCATATAACCATGTAACTGGTTTCGTCAGTATACAGATTTTGTTAGAACTATTTTTTTCCCATACTTTCCTTAAATATTTACAATTTGGTCTGAATTAGCCACAAATTTATGTTTTAGTTCAAGAATTCTCTCCTCAGTTGCCCTAATATAAACCTAGTTTTATACTACTGTAAATGAAACATCCTTTATGCCTAAGTATTTGGGACCAGAGTGTTTTAGATTTGGGATATTTTTAAATTTTGAAATATTTTCATATACATTATGATGAATTTTGGAGCTGGGGCTCATTTCTAAACATAAAAATTGCTTCAGACCTTCTACACATGTCCTGAAGGTAATTTTATGCATTCTTCTTAATTTGTTTTGACTAAACCTGTGTATGAGGTCAGGTATAGCATTTTCAGAAAGTTTCCAATTTTGGCACATGCCCTGAATTCTATTTTTTTTTTATTACAAATGCTTAACTGGTAAAACTAAAAATACAAGTTTGTGGTTTGCTGCGTAACTTTTCTTTCTTATTCCAATTCTTGCTCTGGGGGTTCTAGTCCTTCTTCTGTCTCTTTGAATAACTTCAACACCCTTGTATTAAAGTCTTTTTCATATTTCCCTGGTTTCTTCTGTGGACTTGCAGACCTAAACTGCTTCATATATTTCTGATTATCATTTTGGCTTTTATCCTCGGAGACAGTTTTATGTTCTGCCAGATACTTACACATGGATTTTGAAGCTTTGTCAAGAGTTTTTAGGCATCACCAGTGCCAAATGCTTTTTAAATTCGGTTTGACCTTGTTACTAGCTTGCAGTTTTTCTTGAAGGATTCTTTCCAAGCCTTCAAGCAGATAACTTTGGCCATAGCACAGTTCCGCAGTCCTCATTTATAATTGGAGCAGCCCACCCCTAACTATGACATTTCTCTATGCAGAGAGTATCATTTTCCTCTCCAGATATAACCCAGTCCAGGTGCTAAAACCCAGGTCCTTAATGCGAAAGAGATTTATGAGATGAAGGAACTAGAACACATCTTCCTTGTTGTTTCCTTTCCCAAAGCCCCAAATGACTCCAAGATGCACCAGGAAGTAAGGAGGGGATGCCCTAGCTTCTGGGATTAATGAAAACAAGGAAAGATTGTTGGCTTAGGAAAACCAGATAGGTTAGAGCACTCAAGAGACAGAAAATAGGGACACAAGGCCTCTGTAACTAGAATTAAGGTTCTATGTGGCAACTTGTTGAACTTCCAAACTTAAATTACCCTCTGTTCATGGACCAGAACCTGGGGCAAGCACGTCAAGAAGTGTAGGCTAAATGTCTCTAATTTTCAAGAAAGACTGACCAAAAGGCAAGGTCGTTTACTATTGTGCTTACTACCTTATCACTTTCTGTTGTTGTTGCTTTCGCTGAAAGAGTGAAAGGGCATAATGGAAACACTTGTTTAATATTTTTTATATATTCTTTTAATAATATTTTGAAACATGCTATTTTACATTTTATTATAATATAAAAAATAATCCTAGAATTATATTTAAATATAGAATTATATACAAAATATATAATTCTAGCATGTCTTCGGTTTATGAATGATTTGAAAACAAACATAAAACTTAATTATTACATTATTTTCTAGAGATAGATCTCAATTAATAAGGAAGACTATCACATTAAAAAGATATCAGGAACAAAGAATGTGCCTACTTTCAGAATGATAAAAATGTTTTGGAAGTAAATAGAGAGGTTGTTGGCACAGCATTCTGAATGCTATTAGGTTACGTACTTTGAAAAGGCTAGTCTTGTACTCTGTAGATTTTACCTCAATAAAAAATATAGCAAAATATTTTTATTTATTTAATTTATTATTTTATTTTACGCATATGATGGTATTGCCTGCATGTATGTAAATGCACCCTTATTGTGCAATGCTCATGGAGGTTGGAAGAGGGCGTCGGATCCCCTGAAACTGGAGTTAAGGATAGTTATTAGCTGATATGTGGATGCTGGGAACTGAACTCTGGTCCTCAGCAAGAACAGTCAGTTCTCTTCACTGCTCAGCCATCTCTATAACCCCTATAACAAAATATTTTGAAGCACTTACTTTCTCTAACTCTATTCCGTTTGGGCATCTATATTCTCAGCAAAAGCTATAGAAATGGAAATTATTGCCCAAATCTGAAGTCTGATACACTTAACATGTGCAGATTTGATTTTCCAAAAGATTGATGTTTCATAATTTCTAATAACTCTACTTAATCTTCCTCAGTCTCAGTTTTCATATGGATTTCTGTCCCCATTCCGCCATAGCCATTGGTGCAGCCAGAATTTAAGCACCCAATATTCCAATGCTCAGGTTATGAGCCACAGAAATAAAATAAATAATAAACAATAGTAATTTTCAAGTGAAAGAAAAGAAGCAGGGTTCCCTTATCTAGGCTTTCCCAATGCAAAGCAGACAGAAATGCCCTAGGTCAACAGAAAGGCCTTTGAAATTAGGACAAAAAGGAAAGGGAGCTGCACTAAACAGGACACTTTGGAATGCAAGTGCCAGAAGACCAGGACAAACCAGGTTGTGAAGGAAACAAGGTGCCATGGAAACTGCCCACGGGCTGAGATGAGACCCAGCTTTAGTCCCAGAGAGGCTCTCCTCGTTGTTGCCCGTGTTGACCTCAATTCTGTGTACTGCTGTTCAGAAGAGATGAATCCAGACAAGATCCAACTTCAACTCCTGGAGAAGAATATGGACTGAGATTCCTGTATCATGTACTGTGGTAGAAAGTAAGACAGTGTGACTGACTAATCCACCACCATACTTCTAGCATACCCTGCTTCTCATTTTTAGAGACCATACAGACATGGATTTCATTGTGGCATTCTCATAGATATATGACATTATACTTTGTTCCTAGTCACCCTCCCTCCCTGACTGCCTTCCCCATCTGCTCTATCCCATCTTGCTGGTCTCCTTCCTTTCCCATTCTTTCTTTCATATAGTATGCTTTCTGTTATTCTCTCTTTATCCTCCCCATTCTTGCAGCCTTAAAAAATCGCCCCACCTGGTCTCCTTTCTACTTTCATTACACACACACACACACACACACACACACACACACACATACACACACACACACACACACACACACACACACACACACATACACACACACACACACACACCACCTATACCACATACACTGCACGCACACACACACACATACCACACATACCACACACACCCTACACACCCCACACATACCACACACACAGGACACACATACACACCACACACACACCACACACACACCACACACATACCACACATACCATATACACACCCCACACATACCACACACACACATCACACACACCACACACACTGCACACCGCACACACCACACACACACCACACACACCACACACACTTAAATCTATATTCTGAACATAAGAGAAAAATAAGAAGTATTTCTCTTTTCAAGTCTGGCTTGTCTCACTTGTCATAATGCCCTTCAGTTCCACCCATTTTCTTGCATATGCCATTATTTCAGTTTTCTTTATGGCTGAAAAACAATGCCACCATGAATATGTACTACATTTTCTTTATGCATGCAGTATTCAGTGGTCAGCTAGGCTTCTTAATTATGAATAGTGCTACAGCAAATATGGATGTGCATGTGTGTCTTCCACCTTACAGTCTGAAGCATAGGCACTATTACTGTCAGCTATCACGAGGTTGGGGTTTAGGACAAGCAGTTCTGTCAAAGAAGACGGACTACTCAGGATATTCAGGATGAGTCTACTATATAAGCAAGAAAACATTCTTATATCCCTATTCATTCTTAGTATATTCGTTCTTCTGCACTGAGTACTTTACAGCTACATTAGACACAATCTCAATCTTTTACACATTTGTCATATAGTCCTATCTCCCATGACTTAAGTGTTGTCACTGCATTATTTGCTTTTTAATATTTTATTTATTATTATTTTTATTTTATGTTGTGTGTGTATTGCCTGCATGTAGGTAAGTGCACCTGTGTCATGTAATGCCTGAAGAGGTCAGAAGAGGGTTTCAGACCCCCTGGAGCTGGAGTTACAGACAGTTGTTAGCCACCGTGTGGGTGCTAGGAATTAAACCCAGGGTCCTCTGCAAGAGCAGCCAGTACTCTCAAATGCTGAGTCATCACTCCATCCTATCACTGCATTATTTCCATTGAAACTCAAGTTCAGAGAGACAGAGACTTATCTAGATCTAATACGTGTAAATCAAGGATTGAAGTCACAACTGAGGCCACACATTATTCCAAAGTCCAGCTATTTGGCTGTATCGATGGCCTATGGGTTTGTGAAGGTCGCAGAATGACAGCTTCTTTGCTTATTGCCACTAACAGAAGGGAGTACTCATGCTAAAATTTCTCACTCTTTTGTACTTCTTAAAAAATTCATGGTTTGTGAAAAGAGCCATCTGAATGGAGCATGCCACGCTCCTTCTTATATCCAAGCAGCAGAAACAAACACCAGAACTGGAGGGCTTGATGACGGTGACGTGCTGCCTGTTTCAGAAAACAAATCCTTCTGTCTAGTGTCTCTAGAAATTAAAAACCAGGCATTCTCCTCTCAGAGAACAGATTTGAAAAGAGAAAAACCACGTTTCCCCTGTACAAATGCTGGTACAGCTGCTCTCTCAACAAAGAACAGCATAGGGTGGGACTCCTCTACAGTCGTCCACTTCTGTCTTCTTTCGTGAAATAGGCTGGTGGATAGGAGCAGTTCCTGGATGTCTGAGAAGCACTCTCATTGCCTCTACCACCTAATTAATTTACTCATGTGAAAAATGGGTATTCCTAGAATAACAGAGACCATGAGGCATGGAGGGTGATGATGTCAACACTAGCTTTGTGGGTTTCAAGATTTTGCCCAAGCTTACTCTGTTCAAATTATAACCTTTCAAAAATTATAATTCATCCTTAATAATTCCTTTATATGTGTATTAGTTCTGCATTGTGCCAAACAATGGCTACTGAGCCCAGGCAATTCAAGTCTATCCAGAGCAGGTACATAGTCACAGATAAAAGCTCTAGGTACAGCAGTCATGTTTACCTGTTAGTTTTCTCAGTGACTCATCCCTATCTACATACAAGGTGGTAAGTTAGTCACTCTAGGGTTCAGATAATTCTGACTTCAAAGAATTTTTCAGTTGAGGAGTTAAACCACAGAAGATTAATTAATAATACAAGCTGATGTGGCAAATTACAAATGGCCTGTGTTATCAATGAATTCTTTCAGAGAAATGGAGATCGGTTTCCCTGTTATATATTTATGAGAGTTTGACTTTGCAAACAAAATTTAGTGCTGTAGATTACAGATTCAAATTGCAAGGCTCCTATTTAGCGATTAGAGCTAGGCATAATAGCACATGCCTGTAATCTCAGCACTTGAGAGACAGAAGCAGGAGGAACTGTTGCAAGTTTGAAGTCACCCTGGTCTACAAGATGAGTTCCTGAAGAGCCGGCACTACATAACAAGGTTCTGTGTCAAAACAAAACTACAAGAGTAAAAATTAAAAATATATAGAATAGCTCTGCTCCTATCAGTTGTCGGTGGGGACATTAGTGGCTTAGAGTGAAATAAGAAAGATGACATAACAGGACTCTCACCATGGAACCGTGTATTTTCACCAACAAGTATTTAAACAAAAACTGTTAAATGAACCAGTACTATGTCACTGGATCAATTTTTAAATGAGGTTTCTGAGGTAATGATACATAGCCTTATAATGAATGTATCAATAATCCTTTTATTTCTTACTTTCAGTTCTAACTCTCATACTATATGTAACTATGAAGAGCCAGCTGTTGAAAATCATCTTCCTAAGTCACTTCAAACTGAATTCAAGTATGCAATTAAATCTTACAACCATTAACCAGCAGTGTCAGTTCTGGAGAACCTATCTTCAAACCTTGCAGGTTTCTTGATTTGCTTTTTGTAGTTCAATGGACTCAAAGACAAAAATTCTGACAAGTGTCTATATCACAGACATTTTCAGAGATAAATTGACGTAAATTTAATTTCTGTTATCATAGCTTCATTTTTCTTCTTTTCTTCGTATTGGTGGTCAAAGCAATAATGGTTAACATTTATTGAGTACTTACTGCATATTATCAATATTATCTCCTTCAGCCCTCATAATGACTATGAGATCAATGTTATCATTATCCGTCCTTGTTACAGATAAGGAACAGCTATAGAACAGCTAAATTACTTGCTTAGGGGCACACAGCTCATAAGCAGAAGAGTGAAGATTTAAATCCTATCAACCTAATTGAACCCCAGCTTTCAGCATTAAATGATTCTACACAGGAAAGAAAAGAGACAGAATATGACCTGAGACAGTCTGATCCTCTGCACATGGAAAATACTTTTACTCTTTAAAATGTCCATTGGCACTTCTCCAATGCTTTATCCTCAATCTATAAACAAGCAACAATGTGTAGAATCCATAGTGTATTTCTAATATCTTAGCATTCTTTAAGCTAAAAGGAAATATATACATATTAATTTTCTACAGGGTTAAACCTCTCACTTCCACCTTTACTTTCGTATAATTCAATGACACAAATTTTGATGAAGGATAAGTCTAAATTGGCCACAGAAGAAGACAAGGAAGAGAAAGGTAGCAGCCATAATGGTCTGGTTTAACGAAGGATATTTATTCAGTTTTTTTTTTTTTTAAGTTTAGAGAGAGTTTAGATGCTGGAAATAGTCTAGAGTATTAACAAAGAGGAAGAGAGCTGCAGGAGGTTTTTATATGTGATTAAGAAGGAATCTTGCAACTCAGTTGGCCTCTGTTCTGTTAAGTTTTGTTCAACTTCGTTACAAATCTTTTTTCCTGGGCCTGTGAGATGGCTCAGCAGGTAAAGCTGCCTATACTTCCTCCCTCCCCCTTTCCTCCTCTTCCTGCCTCCTCTTCTCTCCTCCGTCATCTTACTGGGTTACCACCATCATGTCTTCTGAAAACTTCATAGACATCTTCATCTGTGCTGATCTTTCAAACTTCTTTAGGTTAATTACAGAATTGATGCCACTGTGATGGTTTGGAAACAGCCTATATCTCTTTAAACAAAGGAAAAATGATGACATCATTCAGGATTCTAAATAATATTTTACTGATACTTCAAGGATTTCATAAACATATTTTGATCATATTTAAACACCCATCTCTCATAACCCCTCCCTAATCTCCTCTCAGACTAGACCATTCAAGTGTTTGAGTGGCATATTTAACCTGCTTTCCAAATACCCCATTATTTCTGTGTTTCATTCTATAAAGATTCTCTATTACTCTGGAAAATTTCTTAAAAGCACATGATTCCTAAATTTCCTTCTTTGTAAAGTAATATCTGTTCTTTAAAAAAGAAAAACCCTGAATAGAAATTAAGAAGCAAGAAATGAGAGAAAAGTATGCTAGAGACATGATTACTCTAAATGATCTATGGCATTATGGTCTTGGTGAAATTACACCAGATAGTCATATTTGGTTCAATTACTTTCCTTCCATTCAAATCCTGCTCAAAACCTTCTATTATTTTATACCCCTTATTTATTTCCATTCATTTGTTTCCTGAATAATTTGGATTTTTCCTAAGATTTTCTCTCTGTTTTCTCTCCTGCTCTCAGATCTCTCCTATAATCCAAATCTTCTCTCCTCATCTTAAACCCTAACTGAGTGTCTAAATGACTCACATCACTTTCTGTTTACTTGCATTCCTCTTCCTCTGCTACCTTCACCCAGAAATGAGAACCAAACCCCCATTATTGCTATAATATGTCTTCTGTGCTCCTGTAGCCTATGGATTGTACAGAAATCCACAGATGCAAGAAGACTGTGGTTATCTTAAGGACAGCTTCAAATCTCAGCCAACTCATCTGTCCTAGAAATCACAGTTCGCTTTTGTCCTTGGTCATCTTTCCCTTCCATTTCCCTCAATGATTATTACAGCCCTTAATCTCCCTTCTTGAGATTGCTAATCAATTGTCACAACCTTCATTCACAGCGGAAATCCTTATTTACAATTGTATTACCACTGAAGCCTTCAGTTATGATCCAGCTCAACTTTTCGGCTTCAAATATAGAAAGCTGAGCTTTTTTTCTCTGTCAGCTAAGGACTGGATATCTTCCTATGTATTTTAAACTAATCCCTAAATCTGTGCCCTCCTGATTCTTTGATTCTTTGGGGGTATTTGCTCTAGCCGTTATATTACCTTCTCTTACCTGTTACCCTCTGTTTTGAAATTCTCTACTTGTTCTCACTACTGAACCCATAAATACACTAGTCTTCCCAAAATTAGTAAGTTCTCGTTGATACAGAAGCTCCTTTTCTCTCACATCCTAATTTCTCTAAAGACATTTATATTTATACTTGATCTGTCATCCAAATCATTCCTTACACAGAGTAATAATGATTTTTACTCATCACAAATTTAGAGGAAATAAACCACTTATTAAGATACAAACGACTTTCCTTATCTTATATGTGATAAGGAAATATATATATATAATACATATGCAGTATTATTTCTTAATATTATGGACTTTCTCTTGCATCAAAAAAAAATTTTTTTCTGTCTATCTGAAATCAAGTAGAGTCACACAAACTTTGAACTGACGAGGCTTTATTGACACCCATTCTCCAGCTTGTATTTCCACCTATATTCTAGTCAATCCAAGGTGTCTTTTATTGGACTTTACTCCTTTGAGCTCTTAAACTATTTCCAAAGGCTTTGGGCTGAGCCATTGGTTTCAATCCACAAGCATTTATTTACTGGGAGAGCTTGGCCCACTCTTTAACTGCCAACTATTAAAAATGGCCTTTGAATTGATGTTTCTTATTAGAAAATGCACTTGCATTTTGATTTTGTTTACACCAGGATCTGCTAGGATAAAGCACCTTTTAGAGAGCCAAAAAAACCTCCACAGTTAAAATGTCTCAACTTCAGCCTCTTGTACTCTCTTATTTCTCCCTAAATCTACTTCTCAGGATTCTTTTGTACAAGTTAGAGAGATCTCCTGTCAAATTTGTCACCCACATGAGGGTGTGTGTGTGTGTGTGTGTGTGTGTGTGTGTGTGTGTGTTATTAACTATGTAAGGAGACTGAATTCATTTTATCAAAGCTTCAATAGTAAAATCTGACAATCATAGGTTGCAATCAATTTCTACATAATTTATAATAACCTTTTCCATAACTTCACAAAATTACAGTTGAGCAGTATATTTGAGATAAGGATTATTCTAGAGCTATGGATTATTTTTCAGTCTAACTAGAAACACTTGAAACATCCTGGATTCTTCAAGAGTGGAGATCTCTCAGATTTCAGGGCATTTTGGTATCTTGAACTTTCCATGGCATTAAGAACCTCTCTCAGAGGGAATTAAGCTGGTTTCTTTTATACTTTAATGTTTCCAAAGTCTTTCATGTTATCTGATAAGGACTTAGCAAATCCTTGAGCTTTGTACAGCTTGCCTCTTCTTCATAACATTTAAGTTCATGATAGTTCAGTCATTAAAAACTTCTCCACATTTATCAGCCACTGGTCTCCTTTCTATATTTGTCCTTCTAAATAAATCCCAATGTCTTCAGGTTGCCCATTTTCCTTTTCTGTTCCACAGAGATTTTCTTTTTAGAGCAAGAGTTACTGAGAATCAGGCTTTTCTCATAAGCAAATGGGGCAACAGTTTCTAGAGGCTCCTGAAAGCACAGTGAACTCATAGTCCTGCCAAGTTTTCCTGGGGGATTTCTGATAAAAATTAAGAATCAGTCTAAATAGTTCATTTAAAGATAATTTTAGCTTTTTACCCTAAAACTTTGAATAATTGTTGTGTTTTAAAAATCTTTACTTTCTCCTGCATCTTGACCAATTTTGTTAAAAATCACACCTTTGCTAATGCTAATATTTAAAAGGGGTTTACATAAGGTTTTTTAAAATAAAAGCACAAATAGAAGAGCCATAGTCTCATGATAATTATTTAAGCTGGAGCAACTCACAATGAACTGATCTTAATAGTTTTTAACATGATGACTTTTAGATTTAAAGTCTCTTTACTAAAGTATTGATTTAAACTCTGAAACACAAAGGACTAAAAGCCCTCTAAAAAGAATCCCAGTGCCTATAAACTGACCAAAGGAAAATAAACTGTTTCTCAGCATGCAGTCCTGACCTTATTAGGCTTCCGGAAGTGTGAGGAGGTGAGCTCTTTCCTGGGGTGTCATCCTTTCTGAGGACTGAAAGGGGATTTAGTTGCCAAGTGACCCTGTAATTTTCAAGGCTCAGCTGCTATCTGGAAAAGGAGTCATGCTCCCCTTAGTAATGCTCCTGTTTCTTCCTTTTCCTGTAAATGAAGGGCATAAGAGTGGGAACATTCATTCACAGAAAAGGAATAGAAATATGTTTCTCTTGGGAAGGAGCCACTTTTAGAACTGTCTAAAAATATGTGTTGGGGCAGGTCAGATGATTTTTGCAACATTGCTGCAATGTCCATTAAGTTTGTATTCTGGCTGTTAGCATGGGTCCATTTCTGAAGCTAGAGTCATTCTGAAGTACTGGGAAGATGGAATTGTCAAAGAGATAAAATATTGCAGGGCAAATTTTTTTTATATCAAGTTCAAACCATCTCCCCCAAGCAGAACTTATGAATATCTGTGAAATTAAAAGAAAGTAATAGTCTACTTAGGATTCCTTCCTGATGGCATTACCCTCATCATACACTATTACAATAGTATCTTTGTAATTTAGTATATAATTTTACGACTTATTAAATAGGTCAGAAAAATAAGTGGGCAGGGGAAGACTGAGGAGACACAGCAGGAGAAAGCCAGGTCATGGAGCTCATCAGGCACACTTGACTGAAAAACTGTCATTCTGAGACTCTGATTGCTGATTGGGGAAAAGGAGAGGTTTTTCATCCCTATTAGTAGAAGCTATTTGAGACTGGCCACAGGGCAAAGCATATAGGGACACAGACTATGGACAGGATATTGGCTTCCATATCCCTATTCCCTGACACACATACTGTGACTCAAACAGGATTTTAATGTCTTTAAACCTTGAGTTCAAAACCAGGAGTGAGATCTGACTACTCTTCAAGGATTTTTTAGGGGGTGGGGAGGGTGTACTCTAGATTCTTATCCTGTATTTTAGTATCTTCTGTCTCTCAACTGTGAAGAAAGAATGTAGTTTGCTTGTTTCCGAATTTTTTTAAAAATGTGTTCATTGTAGTCAATATTCAATTGACAATTCCATGATTTTATCTGCCAGAAGTGATCATCGGGTTCCTGCTTTGCATTTATTTTTATCCATGTGACTTGCAGGCAGCATCATAATGCTGTTTAGAGAGAAGCTACATCTAGCACAAGGGAAAGGAACCAGAAAGGCTGAGGCTGCAACTTTCCTGACTTGATAATTACTGTCTACACAAGAGGTGGCTTTCTCTGTGGGATCAATTCAACTCAACCTACTTCTTTACCATCTCATTCTTTCATCATCCCCAAGACCATTTCACTGTCTATGAAGTTGCATGTGCTTTTTTATTATTGAAATAATTGATCCAAAAAATGATGAAAACTAAAGTTATAGCAAACAGTGAGCTCTCAGTTTCTCAAGAAAAATGCACAAAAATAGAGAGCTCCCCATAGAGTTCCACTTATCAGAATACCCCCAGATACTTGCTAATCTTATGGGAATCCCCACCCCACCCCCATAAGGAAGTTAATGGCTGTCCCTTTTAGTGCTTTCTTTTCTAAAGCTTCTCTTGGCCAACCTGCACTCATTTGGGGTTTTTTTTTTTTCCAGGAAACTTCAGCCCTGCCTATTCCCTAGATATTTTTCTTCCACAGTCCATTTCCCAGATATGAGTCATGCATTCTGCATTCATGAGGAAGAAGGCTCTAATTGTGTAAAGAAGAAATATTAACTAACTCCTGGCATCAGCCTTCCAGAGGATGGAGGGGAAAAACGAATTACTCCATCTCCAATGTAAATTCCTTATCTTTGTCCTAAATCAGAAAAGTGAATCAAATATGCTTGGAAGGAGAAATATAATCCTGTCTTTTTCACTCTCCTGGCCAGTTGGAGATGTCACCCCTATTTGGGGAAGGGGGAGATGCTGCAGAAAATAAGTCAAAGAAGGAAAAGCTCAATAAAATCCAGCTTTAGTAATAAAATGCTGGAGACAACGGAATCATTGTGTTAGCCAAGTCACGTTTTGGTAGTAAGAGAAGAGAGTTGTGCCTATGTTAGGGAAAGAGGAATTTACTGCTTGGTTGAATTTACTGCTTGTAACCAATTAACTCAACTGGAGACACAGGCATCCGTAGATAGGGGCAAGTGCTGCAGCCCCCGGAGCCTGACCTGTCTGATCTGTGTCGTGTCACGTAGGCATGTCTGCTTACATCAG
>NW_008352832.1:316936-321896 GCF_000622305.1 Nannospalax galili | reverse complement strand
ATTTTTCTTGTTTTGAAGTTATTGGTTTGTGAAATGCTTGCTTTGAAACTATTGGTTGTATGAGCGCAGGCTTTTGTGTAATGGTTGTGGGAGCCTATATAATCTTTACCTGAAATTGCCTCAGGGTCGATCGCTCCAACCAGACCTGTGTGTCTTGGAAGGACGTTCGGCCCCAGCTAGCTGGCCTAATAAAACTCTGCTTCATTTTGCATCTCCATACTCGTGCATTTGTTCTCCTGAAGAGACCTACCGAGTCACGGACCCTAACATTTTGGGGGCTCGTCCCGGATTCGGGGGAGGGGCTTCTGGGGGAACAAAGGACGAACGGAGGCAGAGTTTCTTTTCTCCAGACAGGGCAGTGTAATTCGAGGGTCGCCCCCTCATGTCTGTAAAATCCAGAATAAAGCGAGAGTCGCCATCTCATGTCTGGTCTCAGGTTAGTAATCCTGAGTGAGGAAGTCCAGGTTTGAGTCCCGGCACCTAAGTGAAAGTCAAGGTAACCAGCCCTGGCCCTAGGGTCTGAGTGTCTCGGCCCTAGGAAGGAAGCCTGCCATCAAATCTGGCACCTGAGGAGGAAAAAATCGAGCTGGTCACTCTGAGGCAGTCCGAGTGGACGCCATTTGGGAGAATCACAAGAAGTCTTGGGGATCCTGAAACTGAGAGTGGTGAGTGCAGTTCACGTCTGAATGAAAGAAGGACCGGTCCGAACAAATGTGATTCAATGTGGTGCACGTCCTTGACGGTTGTGCTAATTGTCTTACTGGGGGGGGGTCTGGTTTTGTATTTTTCTCTACGCTCCCTATTTTAAACCTTCCCTTCCTCCTTTTCTTTCCTTTTATTCTTGGTCTAAGTCTTCATGTGGGACTGTTAAAGGATGTAAGCCAAAGGCTCTTAGCCTCTTGGCAGACCCCGACTGCCCGTATGGGTGGAGACAAGACCCCTTATCTGTATCTCCCTATCCTCTCCATCCCTCTCTCCAGCCACTGAGAAAGCCCGGTGGGCACGGGTTGAGCCAATAAAAGCCATTAGGGCGCTCACCACTGAAAGACTCCCGTGAAAGGATAAGGGGGTCCCAGGCATGAATCCCAGATAAATTCACGTCCCCCACAGAAGAAAAACTGGGCAACAACAGGCACCCGTCCACAAGCACACCCACTGGCCATCATTGTTTAGAGTGGCATCTTCACTTCTCCCTTTTCATCTCTCTCTCTCTCTTCTGTGATTTCCACCATGGGCCAGACTCAGGCCACTCCTAAAAGTTTAATCCTCTCTCACTTCTTGGAGGTGAAGGAACGGGCTTTGAAATTGGGCCCTAGCATCAGGAAGGGTAAGTTTGGCATTTTCTGCTCAACTGAATGGCCCACCTTTGGAGTAGGTTGGCCGACCCAGGGGTCCCTTTCCCTGGACACCATCGGCAAGGTCAAGGCTGTCATTACCTGGCCTGACCCAGAGGGCCACCCAGATCAACTCCCCTATATCCCTTTGTGGGAGAACCTGGCAGAGGATCCCCCATCCTGGTTAAGGCCCCTCTTGGTGAGAAAGCCTCATGCTTGCCCACCAAAAGTCTCCATCATGGTCACCCAGGAAGGATTGAAGTCCTCCAGTCGCAGAGGCGAGGATCCTAGTGCTCCGCCAGTTCTCCACGAGAGCTCCTCCCTCTACCCCCCTTTGTCCATTGAGCAGCCGCCACCTTATGCAGCTCCACGGGGAGGAGAAGCCGAGGCAGCCTATGGAGGGGGGGATGGAGCCTGGTGTCCCCATGGGAATCCAGTGGTTGCCCCCTCCCCAGACTCATCTATAGGAGAAGATAGATGACCTGGGGAGGCAGGAGGGATGCAGTTAAGGTCTTGAGGAAACAGGGACTGAGTGGGGGAATCTCCATCCTCCACCATAGGAGGAGCCGTGCCAGTTCTGCTGGTCCGGATGGTCGGCAGTCCAGATGGAGTTCAGCAGTATCAATACTGGCCATTTTCCTCTAGCGATCTCTACAATTGGAGGACCCAAAATCCTCCCTTTTCTGAAGACCCTAAGTGTCTAATAGGTTTGGTAGAATCCATTATGTACACCCATTGTCCCACGTGGGACGACTGCCAGCAGCTACTTCGCACCCTCTTTATAACAGAAGAGCGAGAATGCATCCTGAATGAAGCCAGGAAGAACATCCTTGGAGAAAATGGGAGGCCCACTACCCTTCAGCCTGCCATCGATGAAGCGTTCCCCCTCACACGCCCAAATTGGGATTTTGGGATGGCAGAAGGTAGGGAGTGGCTCCGAGTTTACTGCCAGACGCTTATGATTGGGCTCCAGGGGGCTGCAAGATGGCCCACTAAGGTGAAAACAATTGTTCAGGGAGAAACCGAAAGCCCAGCTGCATATCTGGAAAGGCTATTTGATGCCTATAGGCAATACATCCCTATAAATCCAGAGGCAGAGGAACACAGGTCAGCTGTAGTCCTCTCTTTTATTAACCAGGCAGCCTCCGATATCAGGAGAAAACTCCATAAGCGGGACGATCTGGGGGAGATTTCTATTAGGGAGATGCTGCAACAGGCAGAGAAGGTCTTTAATGCTAGGGAGTCTACGGAGGACAGGGAGGAGAGGCTAAGGAAGGAGGAACAGGAGATGCAGGATAAAAATAGGAAAGAGGACAGAGAATTTCAAAGAAAAGAGAACAAGAAGCAGAGGGAGGAGATAGCCAGAATATTCTTGGCCAGAGTAAAAGGGATCCCTGAGCCACCTCGGAGAGCAGGACCCCACCCATCTAAATTAGGGTGGGAACAGTGCACCCTGTGCAGAAGATATGGGCACTGGAAGAAAGAGTGCCCACAAAGAAGAGGAAGACAAGGAGGAGGGAGCCCTATCAGGACCCTCCACTTGGGAGAAGGAAACTGATGGGGAGGGGGCTCAGCACCCCTCCCCAAGTCTTGGGTAACTCTGTGCATGGAGGGGACTCGATGGTAGATACTGGGGCACAGTATTCAGTTCTCAATCAAGCTCATGGTCCTCTAAATCCAGGACACACAAGCATAGTCCAAGGAGCTACAGGAACTAAGAGGTGCGCCTGGACCACCAACAGGAAAGTGGACTTGGGAAGGCATCAGGTTGCCCACTCCTTCCTGGTTGTGCCCGAGAGTCCTGCACCTTTGTTGGGTAGAGACTTACTCACCAAGATTGGGGCATGTATCCATTTTGAGCCTAAAGGGATAAAAGTCATGGACTCAGAAGGACAGCCCCTGCAGCCAGTACATGTGTTGTCTTTATCTCTGGCTGATGAATATCGCCTATTCCCAGCGGCTCTAGAAAAGGGGGGCCAGGGAGACATGAGGTCCTGGTTGCAGGAGTTCCCTTCCGCCTGGGCCGAAACCGGGGGAGTCAGCCTCACTAAGCACCTGACCCTGGTTGTGGTCAAACTCAAAGCCACAGCCCTGCCCATTCAGGTCCGGCAGCACCCGATGCCAGAAGAGGCTAGGAAGGGAATAGTGCCTCACATCCATAGACTGCTAGAAGTAAAAATCCTTAAACCCTGCCAATCAGCATAGAATACACCCCTGCTTCCTGTGAGAAAGCCTGGCAGTGGAGATTACAGACCGGTGCAGGATTTGCGAAGGGTAAATGAAAGGGTAGAAGACATTCACCCCATGATGCCCAATCCATACACCCTACTTAGCCACCTGCCACTGTCTCATGTGTGGTATACCACCCTAGACTTGAAGGATGCTTTCTTCAGTGTCCCTCTCGCTGAAGTCAGTCAGCCCTTGTTTGCCTTTGAGTGGCAAGAACCAGGAGGGGGGAAGACAGGGCAGCTCACTTGGACCAGGCTGCCACAATGCTTTAAGAACACTCCCACCTTGTTCAATGAGGCACTAAGCCAAGACCTGGAGCCCTTCCACAAAAGGCACCCCCATGTGACTCTGCTGCAGTATGTGGATGACCTGTTGCTGGCTACAGCAACCCGTGAAGAGTGCATGGAAGCTACGAGGAACCTGTTGGCCGAACTGGGCAGCCTGGGATATCAGGCCAGTACCAAAAAGGCACACATTTGCCAGAGGTCAGTGGTTTACTTGGGGTACAAGATAGCGGAAGGAGCCAGATGGCTGACACAAGCCATAAAACAGACTATCCTGACCATTCCTGTGCCCTCCTCTCCCCGGGGAGTGAGGGAATTCCTTGGTTCCACTGGGTTTTGCAGACTCTGGATCCCAGGGTATGCAGAGATAGCCCGTCCACTGTATGAAGCCACCAAAGAAGGACCGGATTGGAAGTGGAGTAGGGAACAACAAGAAGCATTTGACAGATTAAAGGAAGCTCTTCTCCAGGCCCCCACCTTGTCTCTGCCAGACCCAGAAAAGCCCTTCATTCTATTTATAGATGAAAAGAAGGGAGTGGCCAAAGGAGTCCTGGCCCAGCAACTAGGCCCGTGGAAGAGACCAGTGGCTTACTTGTCCAAGCAGCTTGACCCAGTGGCCTCAGGATGGCTATCTTGCCTGTGCATCTTGGCAGCCATCGCCCTACTGGTAAAGGAAGCTGACAAGCTGACCTTTGGACAAGACCTAAGAGTGACAGCACTAGATACTGTGGAGGGAATTCTCAGGCTCCCTCCAGGGAAATGGATGACAAATGCCAGGCTCACCCACTACCAAGGGCTCCTGCTGGACTCTCCTCGAATCCTGCCACCCTCCTGCCAGACCCAGACCTGTCAACCCCCATCCATGACTGTAGAGACGTTCTCTCTGAAATCATCCAGGTACGGCCAGACCTGAGAGACATGCGGCTGCCAAATAGTGAATTGGACTGGTATACAGACAGAAGCAGCTTCATGCGGGATGGGACCAGAAGAGCCAGAGCAGCAGTAGTGATGCATGGGGGGAAGTCATTTGGAGCACAGCCCTGCCCCCTGGCACCTCAGCCCAGAAGGCAGAACTTATTGCTCTCGCAGAGGCACTGGAGAGAGCAGAAGGCA
>NW_008352832.1:313724-315691 GCF_000622305.1 Nannospalax galili | reverse complement strand
GACTATTTAAATGTGTTGCAATCCCTTGCCAAAGTACAGCAGGAAATTTGGCCCCTAATCAAAGCATACTATGAAGGGGAAAGAACCCTGATTGTGGAACATGGCATAGTCCCAGGGGATATGGTCTGGGTCAAAAGACACAAAGTAAAAACTCTTGAACCCAGATGGAAGGGACCTTATGTTGTGTTATTTACCACCCCCACTGCCCTTAAGGTTGATGGCATTGCTCCCTGGGTCCACCACACCCACGTTCAGAAGGCCTTGCCTCTCCAGGACCCGGAATCCTGTGTGAAGAAGTGGGAGGTGCGGCCAAATCCTCCTAATCCCTTAAAGCTACATCTGAGCCGGACATGAAGAGATTCCTGCTGTTAAGCTCACTGTTATGGGCCCTCCAGAGAACAGTAGTGTCAGCGGGAGCTCGGAACATCAACCCCCACCAAACAGTACTCCAGACATGGATCCTGTGA
The DNA here is from genome assembly GCF_000622305.1 of Nannospalax galili. NCBI lineage: Eukaryota > Metazoa > Chordata > Mammalia > Rodentia > Spalacidae > Nannospalax > Nannospalax galili. The sequence continues at coordinate 315,224 of NW_008352832.1, read as the reverse complement.
AGCGGTGACGCCTATGAGGAATGGAACCGCACCTCCCATACAGCCCTATTGTGGACATGGTGGCCAGATCTGTATGTTGACTTAGAACTTGTACTGGGGCAATTTTATTACCTCCCCCATAAAAACCACCAGGAACAATATCATATGAAAAACGGGCTTTGGTTGACTCATCATCCACAGTCAACCGCCAAGCTTTGAGGGCAAACGGGTTCTTTGCTTGCCCAGGTTTCCGGACAGGTTGGTGGAGGCGCAATTGTAGGGGTGCTGATAGACTCTACTGCGCTGAATGGAATTGTGTGGAAGTTAATGATGGGCAGTGGAGATGGGAGGTTTCCCCTGACCTGATTGATATGAGGTTTACTTCTCCATACAACCAATGGACAGTATCTCCACTGGCCAACCAGGTTAAAATCACTTTTACCTCAAAGGGAAAAAATGATAAAAGGTGGATAGATGGGCCTTACCAGACACCATGGAGGGGGGTCCTGTTTCAGATCTACCTCCAGGTCGAGGCAGTGGTTAGGTCACTGGTAGGACCTAACCTGGTGTTAAATACCCCTCGTCTGAGGCCCCAACCTCCCCCGCCTGGGTCTCCTAGGCCCACCTTCAAGCCATCAGGCACCACAATGACATCAGCAGCCCCAGCCACTGAAAGGCCGGGGATGGCTGCGAAACTATAGACTTCCAGCAACCCTATGTGGGAGATGGTGCTAGCTGTAGTAGAAACCCTTAATCATACCACTCCCTCTCTTACTGACCCATGTTAGCTGTATTACCCAGGATCCCCACCCTTTTATGAGGCTATCAGGATAAATAGTTCCTATACTCTCAACAACTCTCATTCCACCTATTGGGACGGGAGACCATGGGGACTTACTCTTGCTCAGGTCTCAGCCTCTGGTATGTGTGTAGGCACAGTTCCAACATCCCAAAGCCAGTTATGCTCCTCATGCAATAACACCCCGTGGGAGCAGGGGAAGTGGATTATACCCACCTCGGGCTGGTGGCTCTTTTCAAAAATGGGCCTCACCCCAGCCCTGTCCACCTCTGTATTTAATGCTAATAATGAATTTTGTGTACTTGTGGCCATTCTGCCCCACCTTTCATACCACTCTCATGAATCCCTCCTCTCCTATTGGGAGGAAAAACAGAGTCCACTCCGGAAGAAGAGGGAACCCATTACTGCCTTAAGCATTGGATCTCTCTTCTCCATGGGGATAGCTGGAGCAGGGACAGGAATCGCAGCCCTAGTAACGCAAGAGTAAGGGCTCATGGCACTAAGGCTAGCAATCAACAGGGACTTGGAAAAGCTCCAGAAAACAATGTCAGACCTGGAGCAATCTCTCACTTCCTTATCAGAGGTGGTGCTACAAAACAGAAGGGGCTTGGATCTCCTATTTTTAAAGGAGGGTGGGCTATGCACAGCTTTAAAAGAAGAATGCTGTTTTTATGTAGACAATACAGGGGCAGTCAGGGAATCTTTGACCAAGTTAAAAAAAG
>NW_008352832.1:311496-313075 GCF_000622305.1 Nannospalax galili | reverse complement strand
GCGGGCTTTTGTGTAATGGTTGTGGGAGCCTATATAATCTTTGCCTGAAATTGCCTCAAAGTCGATCGCTCCAACCAGACCTGCATGTCTTGGAAGGAAAGTCTGCCCCAGCTAGCTGGCCTAATAAAACTCTGCTTCATTTTGCATCTCCATACTCATGCATTTGTTCTCCTGAAGAGACCTACCAAGTCACAGACCCTAACACTTATATGTTGCTGTAGCTCTGGCTTCTGATTTTTTTTTTAAATAGAGATTTTGGAGGTAGAATCTATCTATTTTCATGGACTATCTCCTAACAATTCATAAAATAACCTATGTACACCCTCCACTTCCAACACTTTACAGTTCTGGTGTGTGCACAGAAAGAACACTTCTTATGTTTACCACATATAATTATGGCCATTTATGGGACTTAGTGCTGATTGGCTTTGAATGTGCTATTCTTATGCATTAAAGGCAAATGCTGTTGAAACTGAGAAATAATATGTGTCACCCTAGTTCTTTTAGGGTCTCTTGCTCCTGGCGCTCTTAGACAAACTATATAACACACCTTTATCTGAATTTTTCATAGTTTATATTCAAGGTAGGGGAAATAGAGTAAGTTACAAAGGTGAACAGCCGGCACCCCATTCCTTTCTGTGGCTCACTGGTCCAGCCAGTCCAGATTGCCTCCAAGCCCTCAAACCCTGCCCACAGGCTCTGTTAGCTTTAATACATGCCTCATGGGCCTGTGATCTTGCCCCAGGTGGGTAAGTGCTCCCTCTTGCATCCTCCTCAGGGAGACATGGGGCCACCCGCCCCACTGTGACTAACTCGGAAGAATAAGTGTCCCTTGGAACACAACACGGAAAGATAAGATGTGACTAGAAGTGTGTTGCTTATTTATATCAGATGAAGTTAGATTAGGAAAAGTCTTGCCACTGAGAAGGGGTTTCTCACATGGCTTGGCACTCCGCAGTATACCTCCTCTCTAGGTGCACACAGAGGAAAATCTGCCTTGAGGCAGAACATTAGAAAGGGGAACTAGATCAAGGTAATCCAGTCTCCCACCATCACCCCAATCATGCAAATTCTTCCTCCTTCCAAGAAAAGGAATATGAAAGAGATCAAAGACAGGCGGGTGGTCCCTGTTTAACCATCCTGACAGAGATCAAGATATGTTTTCAAAAAACGCCACTTGTGACCCCCTCCTTTCAGTTATCAGGCTTTTTTGTTGTTCTTTTTAAACTATTTATTTAATAATCACATAATTAAAAGAAGCATTTCATTACAACTGCACTGACATATTCATAACAATTTCGAGAGCTAAGATGCATCTCTTTCAAAATTGGCTGTAAATTGTGAGGTTTACAGTTGAATTAATACAGTCATATAATATTGTACTCAGCATAAACCCTATAAGACTTAAAATTGAATGAGGTTTTAGCCTTTAAAAAAGATCTCCATTTCATTATTAAAATCCACAGTTTCATACAGAAAAATTCATTTTTAATGCAATTAACGCATAGATGTTTGCACATGTGTTTCTAATCTCCGTATTTCTGATTATTACTAATGACAATAGGTTATTTTCTGAGAC
>NW_008352832.1:310947-311416 GCF_000622305.1 Nannospalax galili | reverse complement strand
CATTTCTAGGTTTACAGATGAATTATTATTTTCTTTTAATTTTTAATAAATACATGATTAGAAGAAGCATTTCATTACAGCTTTAACATATTCAGTAACACATTCCAGAGCAAGGATAAATCTCTTTCAAAAATGACTAAATTTTTAGGTTCACAGTTGAATTAATACAGTTGTACAATATTGAACCCAGTATAAACCCTGAAAATATAAAATTGAATGAGTTTTTACAATTTAAAGATCTCCATTTCATTTTAATATATGCTGTTTCCTACAATTCTTTTCTTTCTTTTTTTTTTTTATTAGAAGAAGCATTTCATTACAACAGCGTTACCCTATTCAATAACATTTTTCTGAGCTAGGGTACATCTCTTTCAAAATTGGCTGTACATTTCTAGGTTTACAGATGAATTATTACCCTTATATAATCTTTTACTCATTATAAACTCTATAAGACATAAAATTAAATGAG
>NW_008352832.1:309640-310143 GCF_000622305.1 Nannospalax galili | reverse complement strand
CTTGGCCTCCTTGATCAAGAGGTCAGATGACCCACTGCCTTTACAGGACGTTTTGCGAGATGCTCATAGTCCCTGGGAACTAATCGACCTAGGAGGGCAAGGAGCAAAAAGCATCCTTTGTGTCCCTCTGACCGAATTAGTATAGATCTCAAGGTATGTCTGTTAAACATCCAAGAAGGTTAGTTCCACCATTCTGGCATTTTTAATTACTGTCTGTCATGCAGATAAGTCTTGGGTAATGACCAGTTGATCTCAAATAAACCATATCTAGAGATAATTTTCTTGGTCTATTATGTATAATTAGTCTGTATATTGCAGGAATAATATGGTTCCCTCTAGTTTTCGTGACTAGCTAGGCATTGTTTCTCTCTTGTATCGTCTCCCCCCTCTATCATGGTTTTCCCACTTAAGGCGCCCCCATTTTCCCCCTTTCTCCCTTAATAATACCCTTCTCCTACAGTCCTATCTCTCTTGAGCTCCTTCTTTCCTTTTATCCCGTAGGT
>NW_008352832.1:223367-306147 GCF_000622305.1 Nannospalax galili | reverse complement strand
TATTCCATTCTTGTGATTTCTTAAATTTTTCATAATCTTTGCTTGAGTGGTCCAGTTCATCCACTTTATCTTCCAATGTTGATACTCTGTTTTCCATTTCATTCATCTTATTGGTGAGGCTTTCTCCTGTCGTTTTTAATTGGCTTATGGAGTGTTTCACTTCGTTCTTTATTTCAGCCTGAGTATTCTTCAATATTTCTAGCTCTTTTCTGAATTCATTCAGAAGTTTATCCCTATCTTCCTTCGGCTCTATGATTACCTTGTTTGTGTGTTCTTTAAATTCACTGAATTCTTTTATCATATTCATCATTGTTCTTTTGAGTTCCATGTCCTGCATTGTCTCTAGGGGATTCTCATTGTGCTCCTCTAGAGGATTACTGCTATTTGGTGGGGATATGTTATTTTGGTTTTTCATGTTATTATTTTTTCTCTGTGATTTTGACATGTGAATTTCTTTTGTAGTTTCTGACTCGTGTGATACTCGGGCCTTCATGTTTAGTTCTGCTTCTTTTTTTGAATCTTATGTGTCTTTGTGGCTTACTTTTTGGGTATGAAGAGCTGGTTCGTCTAAGCTTCTGGTTCTCTCTTTTGATTTCATATTGTTGTGGCTGGATTGATTTTGTCTTCAGGAGTTCTGCAGTGGCCCAATTCCAATGTGGGTCTGAAGTTTTCAGATTTTCTTCTTAGGTCTAGAATCTTCTAAGAATGATTTTGGCCTCAGGAACTTGGGTGTTGGACTGACCTGAGATCCTGGCCGTGGCCGTGCCACGTAGGGACGCAAAGGCAGATGGGGTGGGAATAAACCCCAAGATTTCCCAGGGAGTGGATTGAGTAGCTGGGTTGTACTGGATGCAAAGGATCAGGGAGAGGCAAGGTAAGCCTCAGAGCCCCAGAAAGAGGCTGTCAGCCCCAGAAAGAGGCTGGTGGGTGTTGCAGGACCAGGGAAGCAAAGAGAGGTGAGGGCAGGGCGGGGTCCAGAGGCAGCACTCCTGGGGACCAAGGAAGGCACCAAGCTGGTCTGGGTGAAAAGGGTCAGGAAGCAGCTCTGACTCCCCAGGTGTCTGGGGCCCCAAGACTAGGAATCGCCCAGGGCCCAAGCTTGGAGTAGAGAACAGCGGGGGAGATGGAAGGGTGAGTGCAGCTGTGGGATTCAAGGCATGGAGGGCTGTGCGGTAGACTTACCTCAAGAAAGGCCTGAGGGCAGGAGAGCGGGCCAGGAGAATTAACCAGTGGTGCAGTTCCGGGAAGCAGGGAGAGGTGAGGGTGGGGCCAGGTCCTGTGGAAGCAGTGCTCCTGGAGCCCAAGGAAGGCACCAAGGTGGCCCGGGCAAAAAGGATCAGGAAGCAGCACCGGTTCCCCAGGTGTCTGGGGACCCAAGACCAGGAATGCCACAGGGCCCTAACCAGGAGCAGAGAACAGCGGGGGAGATGGAAGGGCGAATGAGGCCGGGGGAGTCAAGGTGCGGAGGGCTCCACGATGGACCCACCCTGAGAGGCCTGAGGATAGGGCTGTTTCCTACATTTTTAATGCTAACACTTAGATCTTTGCGCATGTGTCTTTAATCTCTATGTATATGATTACTACTAGTCACAGTCAGTTACACTCAAGTCCTTAGTACCTGAATATGGATATAAAGTCCTCAGGTAAATTTCACTGGTAATGTTTATCACCTCTACTATTTAACATGAAGTAAATTTTTATGCTTCCTCATAAAATATGTCTTTTTTTAAATTTGTTGATTTTTTGTGTGTGTGTATATCATACAGAACATCCCACACAATCTTATTGATCTATATATACCCACTTCCCAAATGGCAACCTCCCATAGCCACACATACACACACACTGGAGCCCATATACTCTGCCATCCCTGTTACTGTCCACCGCAAGTAAATTTTTATGCTTCCTCATAAAATATGTCTTTTTTTAAATTTGTTGATTTTTTGTGTGTGTGTATATCATACAGAACATCCCACACAATCTTATTGATCTATATATACCCACTTCCCAAATGGCAACCTCCCATAGCCACACATACACACACACTGGAGCCCATATACTCTGCCATCCCTGTTACTGTCCACCGCGTTGTTGGTGCCCCCAGCCATTCCCCAGTGGTGGTCCATCTGCTGAATCTAGTCAGCCTATCTAGAGAGCCTTGTTTTAAGAAGATCAGCTGTTCTTCATCCAGTGCCAATTGTCAATATTCCTTTACAGAAGATTGGGGTCTGTTCATTTTCCCAGTTCTATGCTGGGTTACTGTCTGGGAGTCTTTTGCACCACCTTGGCCAATAATTCAAAGGAAGGTATCTCCTGTCTGGCATTGTTATTAGACTAATAAAGAATTAGACCCCAAGAAATTGAAATTCCCCATGAATCTCATGCTGGGAGAAAAAAAAAATATATGGGCTCTGGTGCCAGCCAAAGGGGGAACTTGTCTCCTAGAAAGAGATTTCTCATAGTTCTGACATGTCAGATCACTTTACAGGAAAGATTGGATCTGAAACAGGAAAACACTGGGACTGGGACTGCTTAGCTGTTTGTTGCTCTTGCCTTGTAGCTAAACCTTAAGTCAGGACAGCAAAGAAGGACTTGGGTTGTCACTGGACCTTTTTGTTTCTTCTTTCCAATGTGGTCACACTAAATGTTCTTCTTTTGCCTTTGGTCATTGTTTCTTTGATGATCAGCCTACTGAAGGTAGTCGCCTTGTCTAGGTTGTTGTGTTTGGAAGGCTCATGCTCTGACCCTAACAACTAGTTAAAATTTTAAGAGCTGAGACCTGAAGTTCTTCTTTGATGAACAAAGTAATGATGAGAAGGGCAAAAGGATGGTTTCTCCTGCAATGGTAGCAGATACGATAACTATTGATCAACCTGAATTTGCATGATGAAGTGAATATTACAGCTTTGAAAATTAGTAATTAGAAGGCTGGAGATATCGGTTAGTGGTCAAGAGCACTGGCTGCTCTTGCAGAAGACCCATGTGGCAGCTAATGACTTCAGTAACTGCATTCCAGGGGATCCAACACCCTCTTCTGACTTCCTCTGCACTACATGACACAGGTGAACTTAAACATATGCAGGCAATATACTCGTACACATAAAATAAAAATAATAAAAAAGGAAATTAGCAATTATAAAACTTGGACGATGTGTGAATTGGTAGACAAAGAGACAAAAGCATATTCCCACATACCCACCAGTGTAGGAAAGTTTACTACTTCAAGGAACTGTAGGAAATGAGGGTGGATCGCCAGAAATCTAAAGTGCATGGGAAATGTGGATTTCTCCATCTGTTCCACTTCCTTCACAGTGAAATGACAGTAATTCACACTTTTACACAAATTATTCATTGGATTCTCTTTCCTCTTCCTGATTAATAGAATAAACAAAATTATATATTTTTAAAACTGTGTAGTCCAGGATTGGCCTTGAACTCATGATCCTGTTGCCTCAGCCTGCAGTGCTACATCCAGCCTTATATTACACTGTAATGTTTTTGGTTGTGAGCCTAAGCCTTTAATGGCATATATATATATATATATATATATATATATATATTTACAAGAAAGGAAAGTACATTCTAAACTGAAGCCATAGTTTAGTTCTTGGTTGTCTTTTCCTTAACATCCCTCTTCGGAATAGAGGAGATTGTTTTCTTATAGTTATGCACTTACACTTTTTTATGTTTATAGAATAAATCCATTGTTCTCTGTATGTAAATCTTAAATTACTGTTGTACCTGTGGCTTACAAAAGGTCTGTTTTAGATCCAGGAAGGTTTTCTGAGACAGGGTCCCCCTTAGCCCCAGCAATCCTGTAAGTTGCTACATAGGTCAGAATTGCTTCCATCTCACAGAGATCTGCCTGCCTCTGCATCCTGAGTGCTGGGATTAAAGGCCTGCGCTACCATGCTTGGTTCTTTCCTAGATTTTTATTTGCCCAAGAGCACTGTGAAATTCAAGAAGTTATAAAAGAAATTGTTTCATTCAGGAAAGTATATGTAATGGACATGTTCTTAAGAATATAAATCCAGGAAATGAATACTCTCCAATTCGTGTTTTTATGACTAATCTACTTTTGAAAGTTATCATCAAGAATTACCTGAGAATCACTCAGAACACTAAATTGCAATTATCTATGTGACTTTAGATGAGTGTACTACTAAGCCTGAGTGTTCATAGTATACATGAGAATCAGAACAATTTGATCATGGAAAATTAGGCAGGTAAGAGTCTTAGAGCATTTAACTCCTCATAAAGAGATCATTTCAAAGGAGTAACAAACATGTTTGTTTCTTTAAAATTCTTGGAGGATCAAAGAGAGCAGAAGAAGGCACCAAGACTATTTTCAAACCATTGCTATACCTGCAGGAATAAATAAATTATTGGAAGTCAAGAGTTAACTGAAAAAAAAGAGACAAGGGTGGTTTTGCGAGATGGTTGGAGGTCAGGTTGATAAGTTTGGTATTCAGGAGATGGAGTCAGTGCAGGTAGGAAAGTAAAGAGTCCTACTGAAATTAGAAAAACCACAGGAAAAATAGTTGTGGAACAGTAAGTAGAGGAAACATTGAATTTAATTTTAGTCATTTTTAGTATGAGTCTCCCACAGGATTGTCAGATCATGATTCTTTGGAAAATTTTCAAAGATAATTAAACATATTCCTAGTTGGGTTAGAGATATGGCTCAGCTGTTAACCATGCTCACTGTGCAGTCATGGAGACTAAGGTTCTGATCCCAAAACCTGTGTAAGAACCTGGGCATCTTGCACATGCCAGCTGTGTGGGATTCAATGCCCTCTTCTGGCCTCTCTGTGTACATACACACACACACATGCACACACATTCACTCACAATCAGAAACTCTCCCATACCATCCCTACCATCCCTGTACTTCCAGCCATAGTGGGATGGTACAACCTGTGCACCAGTTCAGGCAAACCCAACCTAGAGTCATATTTGAATGACCTATGTACCTCCAACTAAAAATCAACACTGAGTATCTGAAGGATTGACCAACTAATTCTTCAAATCTGATATGAAATCAACCAAGCTTAGATATCAACAAAAACAAAAATAAACTTCCAACAACAAAAGCAAGCTAGAATTTCAAAATAGTATGTCCCTATCAGAATTCACTAGTCCAATAGAAATGCTTATAATGAGAAGCACCCATGGGAACCCCAAGACTCAAAACTTAAAGAATAATCATAAACATGATTTAAAAATTCAAGAAGTTTAAAGAAGACATGAACAAATATCTCCCTGAATTCAAAGAAGGTAAGAATAAATTCCTGAGTGAAGTTCAAGAAAATATAAATATGCAGTTGAAAGAAATGACAAAGACAATTCAGAATGTGAAAAGTGAATTCAGTAAATAGATAGGAATAGTGAAGTAACTTAAGCTGAGATTAAAACGGAATTGAGAACCTCAATAACCCAGTCTGAAAACTCCAGGAAGAGCTCTCATCAGTAGAATGCAGAAAGTAGAAGACAGAATATCAGGACCTGAACATAAAGTACAGGAATTGGACTACTCAACGAAAGAACATGAAAAAATTTAAACACACAAAATGAATATACAGGAACTTTGATTTTTCAAAACTGACAAAACTACTTTAGATGCTGAAGTGCTGTGTGATTGGTACACACATGGTGGTTCTATGTTATTTATTTTCAAAGTGTATCAGTCAGATGTTTGCCATTTTCTATATTCTAATTGTAATGTGATGCTTTTAGCCCACACCAAATCAATTTGACAAAAGAAAGATGAAAATGTTTAGGTAATCAAAAAGAAAATTTTAAAAGTCTAGAGTCTGAAAAGAAAAGAAAAGATTTCTAAGCAGAAAGAGATGATTTCAGGTCAATTTCCACTTCCTTTTCATTTGCTTTTCCTATTCCAGGACATATTTTTATTCTGTCAAATCTCAGGTAATGTTTCCAATGAAACATTATTCTTGACAGTTTAATACATCCTCCAAAATGAGATGAAATTTCCTTAGTTAAGATCTATTTCCTTTTTGCAGACTCAAAGTAAGAAAACTTTAAATAATAGAAGAGAAATACATTCTTAAGGATATAAATCCAGGAAATGGATACTCTTTTAGTCTTAATGAATAGTCTATGTTTGCAAGTCATCATCAGAATATTAATTTGCAATTATCTACATGACTTTACAATAGGTAAGGTATTAACATACTATATTTTTCTTCAGGGATTAAAAATAAGCAACTGAATGTGTTCTACATCGTTCTGAATTCATGTTGTTAAGGGCATCACGTTGCTGTAGGGATCTTGTAAATGTTGCATTCCACAAGCTAACAAAAATTATGTTTCACAGGTTGTTTTACCTGACTGGACAATGGATGACATTTCCAGCAGACTTCTCCTTTGGTAGTACAAGAGAGGAATTAACTGAAGTTTATCTAAATGCCCAATAATCTAAAAAGTGGAAATAAATAAATGTTCATATATATTTTATATAGTATATAGCAAAAATTGAAATTCTAAATAATATTTTTAAACTGGAGAAACATTTTCCCTGAAAGAATATATAGAACTTTCTATATTACCTCCCAAATCAGCAGCCTAGTCACACAGAGTTTATAAATGTATTGTGTGCTGGGAAAAGGAGAAGTCATTTTAAAATAAATTTTCAATATCTCACCAGTCGTTTGCTAACAGAGTATACATTTTTTATTAAAATACATACCATTCCACCAGATCTATGGTATGATGTTTATTTAAGGCTTAAAAATGTAGCATTACATAGCAATACATAGATAAATGTTGAGGTGAAGAAAAGTAAATAAGAGCTATCCTCCCCCCACACCAGTCATACAGCATTACAGTTGCCATGATCCACATTCTCCCCTGCCCACCCCCCCCTCAGTACACACAAAAGACATTTCAGTCATCTCATAATATTTATATAAAAAATTTTGTTTTAGTCCATAGCCTCATGAATATGTGTATATGTATATGTAGGTATGTGTGTATGTATATATGTATGTATATATGTTTGTGAGACTGTCTGCAGAGGCCTACATAGTAAGAACTTGGACACCAGTTTGTGGTGCTATTTGTAAGTGGTGTAATATTTAGAAAGCAGAGTCTCATGAAAGGAAATTAGATCATTAGGAGTATGTTCTTGGAGGGCATACTAGAACCCTTACCTCTCTGTGTCTCTCTCTGTGTCTCTTTCTGTCTCTGTCTTTCTCTCTCTCTCTCTCTCTCTCTCTCTCTCTCTCTCTCTCTCTCTCTCCTTGTTACCTGAAGGTAAACACTGCCACATGCTTCTGCCACTTTGCTACCTCAACTCCAAAGCAATGAAATCAAATAACCATGGCCTGAAATCTCTGAAGTCATGAGACCAAATAAGTATTTATTCCTTATTTCAGGTTATTCCAGATATTCTGTCATCATGACAGAAAGCTAACATCTCCTTGTTTATTTATGTGTGTCTTCTTTAACACAAATATGAACGATACAGTCTTACTCTGAAATTTAATTTTGTTTTCATTTAGCATATCATGAATATTATTTCCTATGAATCAAACAATATTTAGCTCTCTTTCATAGCACAAACATGGTGTTCTATGGTTTGGATGTGCCATAAGTTTTAAAACAGGTTTTTCCTAAATGTAACACAGTTTGGCTCAGATCTACATTGGCATTTGAAGGCTCCAGAATGCAAATTTTCTACCTGCTATCAGGTCACTCTTGATCTCATTGTACTTTTTTTAAGAATATCATATGTTGGGCCAGGTGTGGTGGCGCACACCTTTAATCCCAGCACTCAGGAGGCAGAGGCAGGAGGATCTCTGCGAGTTCAAGGCCAGCCTGATCTACATAGTGAGTTCCAGATCAGCTGGGGCTACAGGGAGACCCTGTCTCAAAAAGCCCCAAAAAAAAAAAAATCGTATGTCGAACTCACAGCACTGATGACAGCACACCCAAGTCCCGTGTAAGCTCAAACCATATATATCACAGAGTACACTAAATTGTGTGGAGGGCACAAAGGAGAGGTGTGGTTAGGTGAGATGATCTAAATACCATCAAATTTTACCACAGGAAATTTGCAAAAATTCAAAAAAATATGCTATTTTTAAAAGAATATAATATGTTGACTTACAGGTTAAGAACACTGGCTGCTCTTGCATAGAATCTGGGTTTAGTTCCCAGCACCCACACAGTGTTTCACAACCATCTGTAACTCCAGTTCCAAGGAATCCAATGTCTTTTTCTACCTCTGTGTGTACCATGCACACATGTGGTGCCAGAACATATATGCAGACAAACAACTATACACATAAAATAGAAATAATTAAATCTATTTTTGAAAAGATATTGTATGTAAGGAGTCAGTTTCTTCTCAAATGGAAGGCTTCCAGATACCAGATACTATGCTGTGCCACAGAGTGTTTTCCTTTTAAGTATTCAGAACTCAAACACAGATTTTTGGACACGTGAAATTGAAAAACTTAGCATGAATGTAGGTGGATAGTCACTCATCCTTACCCTTAATTTTTACCTTGAAAAAAATTTTATGTTTAATATATATTCATCCAGCATTGTCTTTACAAATTTAATAATAAGAAACAGAATGTTAAGTGGTCTTAGGGACAGAGAGGAAGTCTCCATCTGACAGTTCAAATGAGTCATAGATACTCATAGGCTTCTGTTGTTGCTTAATAGTCTGGGATTCTTGAGTAAGGAAGTGAATTCCTAAGAAGAATAGTCTGTGGGAATTTCTCATGTCCCTTCCAGATTCCTATTTGGAAAGCAGCGGCAGAAATTACCATAATAGAACTCAGGGGGAGAATAGATCTCAAGGGTTTATTCAGTTCCTAAGCTTATATGTCATGAATCCACAAAGTCAACAACCTAACATTGGTGCTCACAAGCCAGTGTATAGCAGAGTGTTGACTCTTTCTCTTCCCCAGCCACTTCTCAGGAGAGCCACAAACTCCTTGCAGGCAATTTGGTCTATGGCATGACCCATACCTATAACTTAATAAATCTTGGAGTTAGTAGTCCTTTGAGTTTCTTAGACAATGCTTTCTACTTAATATTTAATATTTTATTTATTATTTCTATTTTATGTGTTTGAATACATTGCCTGGAAGTAGGTAGGTACACCCATGTCATGCAATGCCCTCAGAGGTCAGAAAAGGGTGTCAAATCCCCTCAAACTGGAGTTACAGATGGCTGTTAACCACCATATGGGTGCTGGGAATTGAACCTGGGTCCTCCACAAGAGTCACTAGTGCTTTTAACTGCTGAGCCACCTTGCCAGCCCCTGAAGTGGCATTCTTTATTCAGAGTGCTCATTTCAATTACTGTTACCTAAATTGTTGCTAAAAGCTATTTTGAAGAAGTATAGGTGAGGAATATTAATGAAGTGTGTTTGCAAACATAATAGTCTGGGATAAAAAAAAATCCTTAACCTAATGACAGAGTGGATATAACTGGGGCCTAAATTGTGTCATCATCCCACTGATACAGGCTTTCTTATATTCCATGTTAATTTAGAATCTTCAACAGAATTCATTCTGGTTTCTTCCTATTAAATTTTATTCCACATCAAATTTATTGAACTCTGAAGTCTCACAATAAGATCTGTATTCAATGCCAACATGTTTGCTATTTGCCCACAACTGGATCTTACCTCCAGGATGTCCTGTCCACAGTCCTGCTACACACAGGAAGTTCTCCTGACACATGTTACTTCATCTTGAATTCTCTACCACCCTGGCATACTTGACTCAACCTCCTGATGTCAATTAACTACTTATGTTCCCAGGAGTTTACCCTGTTCTTAGGTACTATGCATTGGGTCATCTATACATGGGGCAGTTTTCTGAGGCAGAATTTCTAGATTAATAAGTTTCTCAGCTAAGTCCTCACTTTAAGGTTTAGTCTTTGACTAGAGCATATGAATCCTTTCCTTAAAACTTAAATTGTCTGGGTTTTTAAATGATTCATTCAAGAATCTACCTGAGTTCCAAAACTTGCATTTGAGGATATCCCAACACCAAATAGATCTTCCATTTCTTGCCATGGAGTCATATCTTGGACCAACAATTTGAGAGACAGTGACACAGCTTGGCTGGCAGTGCATGTTCACCAAGGGCCCATTGTGAGTGAGGACTCAGTATGCTGTATAGGCATCATTGAGAGGTGGTAAGATCTTTGATAGTAGCGGGCAGTTGAGTAATTGAAAGTCCTTGTGACACTGGCAGCTTACTGTCTCTCTCTCTCTCTCTCTCTCTCTCTCTCTTGCTCTCTCTCTCTGCCTCTCTCTAGCTCTCTCTCTCTCATTCTCTTTCTGACTTGCTGTCACAACATGGCTTCTGTTATGATGCAATAAATCTGAAAAATATCAACTTCTCCAGAAGCAAGCTTATGTAAGGTCCATGCACTTAAATTCTAAAACTGAGCTAAAGAAACCTTTGTATATGCAACTTCTCAAATATTCCATTGTATTAACACAGAGTAGACTAAAATAGAAATTATGTTCTCAAAAACATAATTTTTGTGGGGAGCATACTGAATGTAAAACTTGGAGGCTTACACATGCAATGCAGAAGCTTTGCTACTAAATTACACCCCCAACCCTAAGAAAGCTATCACTGAATGCCTAAGTCAGGAACAGAAGCCTCAGCTCTTCCTGTGCTTCTAAGTCGAATTAGAACAGTCATTATTTATCACATGATGTTACAACTGCCCATTAAGTGCCATGGCTAGGGACATAGCTCAGTTGTTAAAGTGTCTGCCTTGCATACATAAGGATCCAAGTTTCATCCCCAAAATCCACATAAAAAGCTGGTATACCTTATAATCCTGGCACAGGGGAGGCAGAGACAAGAGAACCCTTGAAGCTTGCTGGCCAATCAGCCTAACCTAATTTGGTGAACCCCCAGTCCTATTGAAAGACATTATCTCAATAGATGATAGAAAGATAGATTGATAGAGATAGATACATGATAGATAGATAGATAGATAGATAGATAGATAGATAGATAGATAGATAACAGATGGGTAGATTAGATAAAAAGAAGATAGATAGATAGATAGATAGATAGATAGATGATAGATAGATAGATAGATAGATAGATAGATAGATAGATAGATAGATAGATAGATAGATAGATAGATAGATAGATAGATAGATAGATAGATAGATAGATAGATAGATAGATAGATAGATAGATAGATAGATAGATAGATAGATAGATAGATAGATAGATAGATAGATAGATAGATAGATAGATAGATAGATAGATAGATAGATAGATAGATAGATAGATAGATAGATAATAGATGGATAAATAGATAACAGATGGGTAGATTAGATAAACATGACAGATAATAGATAAATGATTGATGATGACAGATAGAAGATAGATAGATAGATAGATAGATAGATAGACAGATAGATGATAGATAAAAGTGACCACTCCAGAGGAATTATACCTGAGGTTGATCTTTGATCTCCACATGCATATACATGCACACATTCACCCACATACATATGAGGACACACACACACACACACACACACAGAATTGTGTCCTATTCATAACTACAGTTCAGTGTCTTCAGTGTTTACATCTTGCTCAGCATGTGAAAGTGTTCCATAAATATTTGCAATTGAATTAATGAAAGTTGGAGCTGATAAAGAAAGAACAATCATATAGAAGGATAGGAAGAGAGCAATATGAATGTGGCATAATCACCACAAATCATTTATCCAAAAGTATATTTATATGAGAAGTGAGTCTGACACATAACCATGAGTAAACTTTAAGTAGAGTTGGCCATATATGGCAATGTAGTAAATGCAAATGAATGAGATGGATTCTGAGCCAGTGGACAGAATCAGCTTTTTAAAAAACTTTTTAGAGGAAATGTGTTAATAATAACATTTGGAGAAGAAATACAAATGCACTTTATCACAGATTGTTTCATAAGCATTAACATAAACAATGGCAAAATGACATTTAAAGAAAAATCCTATCATCTCTATGTGCTTGCATGCATCTTTCATTTTAAATTAATGACTTTAATGAAAAAATTAGATATACTAACTAAAAAATGATTACAAAAATGCATAAATGATTCAAATAGCACCATGGCTAAAAATTATGCAAGGTTAAATAGAAGGAAAAGATCTCAAAATATCAACAGTATGTTTGGTGAAAAAATTATGTGTCTCATTTTTATGCTTTTTAATATCTTTTAAATTTTCATTTAAAAAGAATATACTGCATTAATAATTTAAAAAATTTCTATCCTTTTTAATATAGATTTATTTAATGAATGTAGAATATAGTTCCCATAGCAACTGTGCAGGTTGCAAATCTTTCTCTGAGTAAGCATAACCTTTACCACTGACTCTTTGAACACAGCAGACCAGCAAAACTCAAAAGAATTATTAATAACCAAATCAAATAAATTATCTTAACTTTGACATGAGTTAATTATCACTGCTAAAATATTTCAGTGTTTAAAGATACTTGAAGGCAGATTTCTGCATTTTTCACTTCCCCTATGTTTCTCCAGGAAGATAAAGTACCAAAGTTTTGAAAATAAGGAAAATTGTATCAATGTAGTTTACTTGTGCAAATTCCTTGTACCAACTTCAAACCCATATTCTGAATTTCTGAGTAGAGGGTCAGATAGAAGACTAAACTATAACTCTTTGTAAGTATTCTTCAATTCAAATGGAATGTCTATATTATAAATATATAATAAAATATATTTCTCTGATTACACTAAAAATTAATAAGGGGAAAGAAATTTTGGTATTATCACAACTTTTACATTTTTTGAATAAATATTTTTATTGAATTTTTGTGGACTTCATGTAATATGTCTTAATCATATTTAGACTCCCTCCCCTATTTGTACCCCCCATTATCTGCCCACAGGATTTCACACATTCTGTCATATGTTTAAGGCCTATCTAGTCAAGCTTGTGTACCCAGATGTCCCTCGGTGTGAGTTCATCCACTGGAGCATGTTCAGTCTAATGTCACCCCCTTAAATAAGATCAACTCTGGTTATGCTCATTTTACTTTTAGATAAATAGTTATAGAGTTACTGATTATTGAAAGACTGCATACTTAACATGTGCTAGGTCCTGGTTTTGATATCCAGCACTTAAAAAAGAAAAAAAAAATTGCAGAAGCTTTCAAACTTAACTTTAAGAATTTGTTTAAAAGGAACAACTATTAACTCTGGTCATAATATTATAACTAAAATCACAGATAATATAATTTCATGCGACTAACAAATGAGAGATGGTCCAACTTCTATTAGCAGAGTATTGTTCAGTATAAAAGTTACTAAGACATCAATTATAAGAACATCCCTCCTTTTAATTAGTTTTTAGTCTTTAAATTTCTGTGAACATTCATTTGTTAAAAATCTTGACTTATAATAGCTTCTATATACATTTTCTGACTTCAATAATTAAATTTCTGTTGCTAAAATTCCTTCTGGGAGGCATGTGTGGTGCCCTGTACTCTCCTCCCACCATCCCTCCTCCCACCATCGTTATGACAAAACTAGGTATAATTTCTCCAAACTACAATTTGGGAAACCAAAGAATTTATTGGAATTCCATACAAATCAGTGGGTGAGGGCCTCCCAATCATCCATCTTTAAGATGTGAATGTTGATCCATCTCGGTGGTGTCTCCCCTACTATAAAGACAAATGGAAAGAAGCAGACACATCTAAACAAACATGGGTGTAAATACAAATGCCTAAAAGATACCTGAGCTGGTGTACCACATTTATCGAACAGAACACTTGCAGCAGCTTCCCTGCTGGGGCCTACAGCCTTCCCTGACACAGGGGGCTGGTCTGATCTACAGCATCAGATGTGTCTTCCACTCCTAGGAATGGGGCCTTATCCAATTAGAAATCTGTTGGTTGCATGTATGTTAGTTGAGCCACTATTGCACCAGCAGGCATGTCAACAGTATGCAGCACGTAGGGTCCATCATTGAGCAGAATCATAGGGGATCCTCCTCCCACAGCCATCTGCATAGTGCCTTCTGACACTACAGAAAACATCCATAGAGTGGTGTCGAGTTTTCAGCTTAGTCTCTACTCCATCTCTCCTTCTCCCATGCTCACATCATGCAGTGTCTTCAGAAACATGGCCCTACTGACCTTTTCCAATGTACACCTAACATTAGTGGAACAGACTTTGTTAATTTGAGGACGTCTAAGATCTCTCCAGGCAACAGCTCATAGAGGGGCAACCCACCCCTGGTACTGTAATTTTTTAACAGTTGTACAGTTTGAGAGCCTTTGTTTTTTTATTTTCATACAGGATTAGGCTGTTGTAGGTTTTTTCCAACCATCCTGGTGGGTATCACTTGTGTCTTATCCAAACTTAACCAAAAAGCTCCCAAGAATCTTATAGCTATAGTTGGCCTTTGTTTCTTCAGGTGTACTTGATATCTCTCAAATGGGTTTCACATCTATAAAACACTCAGAGGTTAACATCATATCTTAAATCAATCATAGACAAGGTCTAACACAGCATGGAAAGGTTTTATCCATTTGTAGTAATGGCTATCTCCATAGACCACTGTTGGTTACCATAGCATGGCTATGATGCATTAACTTGGTTAGTTTTTTCCTATCTAGTTATCCCTTTGGAGTCATTTTGAATTCTGGGTATTTTAGATGGACCCTCTCTGTATCATTTTATCCTTGGTAAACTCATGGGTGCTAGCTCAAGTTCCGTGACCCTGCACTGGGCTAAGGAGGCAGAGGATCTCTTGTCCCTGTTGCACCTGTTGGTTCCCTGGGTCAGGCAGGCCCTGGGTCTGCCTCTTGGCTGTGGCCATATCTGCTGTCTCTCCATTGACCAGAAATGGCTGCTGGGGGAGGCCTGGGTGGGAAAAACTGCCATCACCCCTAGTATAGCCTTTCTCAGAGAGAAATGTACCTTATTTAACCCTTGGAGATACTTAACCACCCCTAGGACAGTTTTTATCCTGTATATACCTTTTGTGAATTGTTCCTCAGGTTTTAAAGCCTTCCAAAAATCAGTTAGAATGACTTTCTTGCCACATTTGTCTTTGAGTAAACCAAATGGACCTCCTTTTTTTGCCTTGCCTCTTATATATCTCTTGTAGGTTGTTCTAATATTTTACAGGCACATTTTACACACTGGTTTGACTCATACCTAGTTCACTCAGTAATGACTGTGCCTCTTCTATGGTCCTCCAGCCCCTACATATCATGGGAGTCTCCACTGGTGATGACCAAGTATTTTTAATGCCTTGCACAAGCAATTCTATTAGGGACTACTCCCCCCTGTATTGTCCTAGGTTAAACAGCCTATATCTCAAGGATGGATGAGTGGTTATATAACTCAGCTGTGATGCATCTAAAAGACTTAAACAAATATTATTTGTTCCCATGTCCCATATCCTCATGAGCCACATAGTGAGGGGCTCTTTTATTGCTTGTTTGAAAGTATTTCCTAGTCCCTACAGCTCTAGTGTGGAGTATTTTCTGCTGGCTACTGCATTGTTAAGGCTTTTATCAGCACACTGAAACATGACTTTTTTTCTCTTTTTGTATTAAAGGTTGAATCTGAGGGGCATCGTAAGCTATTTTTATTTCTAGGTCTTTTCTTTTCCCATTACTATCTGTCTTTTTTTCCTGGTGCCTTTGACTCCTGGTCCCCTAACCTTAAGCAGGTTAAAATCTCCCATCTTCTTTCTCTCTTCCAGTTTATTTGCAAGTTCTGAGGCAAAGACTGAAATTGCCGGTCTTTTCAGCCTCCCCTGGAGCTATTGCCTTTGCTTTGTACAAGTCTTTTATTATGCAAAGAAGTGACCAAGACATTTTAGCAATAGCTTTTTCTTCTTTGGATTTCCCTTTTGATTTCAAGGCCTGTAATTTTTGTTTTGACTTTCCACAGCCCTTAAAGACTTTTCATGCATGCGCGGTGGTGATGGCCCCCATAGCTCAGGCAACTGAACAATTTTATATCATTTATAGGATGGCAGCCACCTGGGGATTTTCTCCATTGAATCTGTGTCTATGTAGGCAGCCTCATTTAAAAACTTATATATTTGGGGGGCTGGAGAGATGGCTCAGCAGTTAAGAACATTGGTTGTTCTTGCAGAAGACCTGGGTTCGAATCCCAGCACCCACATGGCAGCTAACAACTTTCTGTAACTCCAGTTCCAGGGGATCTGACAGCCTCTTCTGTTTCCCACGGGCATTGCACAACACGGGTGCACTTACCTACATGCAGGCAATACACACATACATGAAAAATAATAAATAAGCTGGGTGTGGTGGCACACACCTTTAATCCCAGCACTCAGGAGGCAGAGGCAGGTGGATCCTCTAAGAATTCAAGGCAAGCCTGGTCTACAGAGTGAGTTCCAAGCAGCTGGAGCTACAGGGAGACCCTGTCTCAAAAAGATAAAAAAAAAAAAAATAGTTACATATTTTGCCATCCATCCTATAACCCATGTGCTGCTAATCCCATTATGCATATGGGAATTTCCCACACTCTTCCCTGGCATCCCTCAGGCTTCTCTGGGATCAGTCACATTACTGTACTGGCTGTCTTGCAGTGCCCATCTCTGCTCCATTAAATTAGGGGATCTGAACTTGATTCCCTTTCAGTCAGCTCAACAGATGCCACTCAACCCATGATGTTTTCCAAGGCATGAGCTGCTCTCTTGGGGTTAACCCATTCCAGGGTGTCCTGCCCTTCACAAAGAAATGAGAGCTCTCCCTAGGACTTCCCCCTATCAAAGAAATCTCCATTGTTTTTCCAGAACACCTGCAGTTTTTTGTATCCTACGTATCCAGCTGAACTATGCCAATTTGTTGCAACAGATTATCTCCTGAGAGACCTACATGCACACTCTGGGATCCCAGGGCCAAGTGGTCCTAATGCTGACTGACAAAACCAACACTGTGCATTTCATTTGGGTTTTTGTGTGAAGTTTATAAAGTCTGAAATTAGGTTACTTACAAAGGCATATACCCATGGGCTCTTTCCCTACATCTTGGCTAAGCTTTTGAGATTCACGCCACCAGGGTGTTGCCAGGGGGCCACTAAAGTGGAAACTTTCTGCCACTGTCCTGGCTTGCTCAGCACTTCCTTAGACCCTCCCCGCCCCATGCAATTGAAGCTGACAGATTGGATGGGAGGGGTGACTGTCTCTAGTTCCCTCAGAGGACATGCTCATCCAAAATCCTGGCTGGACAAACAGCCTCTACCCCAAGCATATCCTTTCCCAGGAGAGAAACTTACCCTGTTTAATCATCAGGGGTCCTTATCCACCCTGGGACAGTTTTTGTTGTTGTTTTGTTTTGGGTTTTTTTGTTTTGTTTTTTGTTTGTTTGATTGATTTATCCTCTGTATGCTTTTTGTGAACTGTTCCTCTGATTTCTAAGCCTTCCAGAAGCTCCTTAGTGCAGAATTTCACTTTGTGTCAATTTTTTCTTTAGGAACTTGGGATAGACACATTTGCCTTTGAGTAACCCACATAGACCTTTCTCTTTGTTTTGTCTTTTTCTTATCTCTATTAGGTTGCTCTACTATCTTACAGACATGATTCACATGCTAGTCTAAGTCACTTAGATCTATCAAAGCCCCTCCTACTTTACAAATATGCTGCCTCACTGAAGGACTCAGCAAATCCGTAAAAGCTCCATACCAATCTTGAGATCCCTTTTGAATCAAGTTCTTCTTTAAATCTCTGGTAAACAAAGTCCTATCTGGCCCAGTGAACTGGGCATCATATATTGCTTTTCTCATATCTCATTCTCTCAGTAATTCCTGTCCCTCTTCTATGGTCCTCCAGCCCCTAATATCCATGGGAACCTCCACTGGTGATGATCAATTATCTCTAATGACTTATTTCCCCTTTACTGCTTCAGGTTAGGCAACCTATGTCTCAAGGAGAGATGGGTGGTTATATTGTTCAGCTTTAAAGCTTCTGTAACACTTAAATATCATTTGCTCCAGTGTCCCATATCCTTATAAGCGAGGTGATGAGGGGCTCCTTCTTTGTTTGTTTAAAAGTCTTTCCTACTTCCAACAGCTCTCTCTAATAGCTATAGTTCCTCATACTAGACCATTTTTAAGGCCTCTATCCACATGGTAAAACATGGATTTTTCCTTTATTTGTATTAAAGGTCAAACATGAGAGGCATTTTTAGCTGTTTTTAGGTTATTCCCATCCTCATCACTACCTGCTTTCTCCCATGTTTTGAGGTTCCAGGATGAGCCTTGTATTATCGATGCAATCTGAGCTCTCTTTGCTTCTGACCCCCTAGCCATAAAAAATGACAAGCTGAAATCTCCATCTCTTTTTCTCTCTTATACAATATACTGGCAAGGTCAGAGGCCAGTACTGAAGAAGCCATCCTCACATTTTTTCTCACTGAAATTCCTCTTTTACATTTTCAGTCTCCATCAAGGCTATGGCCTCTGCCTGTGACAAGATATTTTATTATGCAAAGAAGCAGCCAAGCAGCATCTGCAGCAGCTTGCTGAAATTTCCAGCCCTGTTTCACTATTCACAAGGCTTTCAAAGTTTCCTCTAGACCTTCCACAGTCCTTAAAGCATCTCCATACTCATGTGGTGGACCGCATCACTTTAGCGGGCACACTATTTTATACCAATTGCAAGAGGACAGCCATCCTAGGATTTCCCCTACTAACCTCATCTGCTTAGGTCCCCCCATCCTAGTTACACATCTCACTATCTACTGTATTATCCAAACCACTGTTGCTACCCCACTAGGCCTATGGAGATGTCCCACCATGTCCATATTTCCTCTGCCCACACTCTCCCCTCACCCAACTTTGCTTTGATCCTTGGTCTCCTTCCCCATATCAGAGGCACCATTGAACTTCCCTAACTCATAAGTTTTGTATTATCCTGCTGACTACACCAATTGTAACTAAAATTCCTTCTGGGAGGTGTGCATGGTGTCTGGCTCCCCATTCCCACTATCCTTAAGACAAAATGAGGACAAGTCCATGCAATGGTTTCCAATCCAGAAAATTTAATTGAGTTTTAAAATAAAAATTCACATAAATTATGTTTCAAATCCATTATTAGAAATAAGGAGATACTAAATTTTATTTTTACATTTAATTATGAAATATATTATTGCTATTTCACAGCCATCTTATAGAAAATCAGAATGCTATATTTAGCTTATGTGCTAAATTGAATTTTATTACATTATAAAACATTCATGTAATTGACTGACAAATGAACTCCCAAAGCTCAGTCTGTTAGCATCAGAAAAGCTTATTTTATCATGAAATAATCTGTCTATGGAGATTTTTGTCCCAGATCATAACTCCCTTTCAAGGGCTAGGAGATGACTCAGCCAGTAAGAAAGCTTGCCAAACAAGAGGTCCTGAATTGGGATCCCCAGTACCTATGTAACAAGCTAAGCATGGCAATAGGCACCTGTAATTTCAGTGCTGGTGAGTCTAAGACATGAGGATCCTTGGGATTTGAGGATCAGCCAGTTTAGCCAAATAAGTGAGTTCCAGGTTCAGTGAAGAACCTATATAAAAAGACAAGGTGGAAGGATGGTGAGATGGCTCATCAAGAAAGTGCACACACCACCAAAACCAACAACATGCACTCCAACCCCAGGACACACACATGGAGGAAAGAGAGAACTAATTCTCACAAGTTTTCTTCTGATTTCCACAAATGTGCTGTAACACATAGGCATACACATACACAAACATCATTTATTTACATACCCAAAATAAATAAAACAAATTACAAATTTTTGACAAAGAACCATTAAGGATGATAGCCAGTATGGACCTCTGACTTCCACATGCATATGTACACACAAGCATATATATATGAACATGTACACACACATGCACTCACACAAATAGCTTCCCCTTCATGTTCTGATTCAGGGGCCCAGGCTTCTTTCATTTTGTCTCTTGGTCTCTTAAGTTCTTGGAATTTCTCTGCATGGACTTGGCAAATTAGAACAGGAAAATACAGGGAAGACATACTTACTTTATCGATTTCTATTGTTCTGTCCTTTTAAGAGATTCTTTTATCCAATTACGTGAAAAGTCAATTTTCCCTGTATGTCTACATTTTTGACTAGGACCATTTTCATAAAATGACTTTCATAATATCTATTGCTTCATTTTAAAGTTGAAAAAAGGAGTTTTCTATTTACTTGATGAATGAGTAGCTTATTTTGTCAATTAAAACATTATTTTGACATAATTATAAAATTTTAAGTATGCCAATTTATAACAAACTAGTTGGAAGGCATCTTAGGAGAACACACACATTTCAAACATCAAACCATTTCTCTTTTCCACTACCACACATTTTCATCTTTTATTTTATAATTATGTTATGTTAACAGCAAGTAATTAAACATTATTTTTTAAAATGTTTGTAATTTAGCAGAATATTAAATTGGTTAAGTTTCCATTTAACTGTCTTCAACAGAGAATAAAATCCACAATGACTTCATTGGGTGAGTGGCCCATTCTTAGTAACAGGTTGCCTTGAGTGTAGCAGTATAGACTGCTGCTACAGCTTTATGTTGTAAATTCCTCAGACTCATATTGTCCTGCCTACAGCATAGTAATAACACAATATTTTATCATCATGGGTGCAAGATTGGTCTTTCCCTTCCAGCTATCATATCTATGCTCCAGGCAAAAAAAACAGAGAAAAATATAAATGGCAAAGGTGCTCTGTTTTTGTATGTGTCTGAGCTCAGTGACTAGGAAGCAATACTTTTGCTAAATCTTCATACATCTCACTACTTGCCATTGGCTAATACAATATAGTGAACTAATGTAATGCATTATCACCTCAAACAAAATTCAGTCTTAGGCTGAGCGTATAACTTAGTTGGTAGAGTGCTTGCTTAGCATTCATGACAACCTAGGATCGGTCTTTAGCACACCATAAACCAGGTGTAGTGGTACATGTCTGTGACCCCAGCACTCAGGAGATGGAGGCAGGAGTATCAGAAGCTTAAGACTACCATGGTGATTTTTGAGGCCATATGTTTTAGTTTGTTCCTCCATTGCTGTGACAAAACACTCTGACCAATACCAACTTGGGGAGGAAAGGGTTTATTCAGCTTACATCTCCTGGGTCACAGTTCATTAGGGAGCCCAAGCTAGGAACTCAGGGCAGGAACCTGGAAGCAGGAGCTGAAACAGGCAATGGAGGATCACTGCTTACTGGCTTGCTTCCTGGCTCTGCTCAGCCTGCTTTCTTATTCAACACAGGCCCACCTGCCCAGGGGTGGCACCACCCACCATGGGCTGGGCTCTCCCACATCACTCATCAAGAAGGAGGCCCCACAGATATGGCCACAGGCCAGTCCAGTAGAGGCAATTCCCCAGGTGTGTCAAGTTGACACTAAAGCTATGCAACACAATTGACCCCTTGTCAACTTGACACACAAACAGATCACTATTAAACCACAACCTTTCCAATTCTTGTCCCCAAGATATATTATATATTAATATCACGACATAAGAGAGTACAACCTTAAAGGCCCACAGTCCTTAAAAAAATCCAAACACTTTAAAGTCCTCAGTCTCTTAAAAGTCTCTTAACTGTGGGCTTTGGTAAAATCCAAAACAAGACTGTCTTATTTCAAAGGGAAGAATCAGGCACACCTAAGTAAAACCGAAGTCTAGCAAAGTAGCTTAAGGCTGGACATCTGGGATTCACTCATGATCTTGTGTGTAGAAAGCAGAGATGGGGCTTCTGAATTGCTGTATGTGCTCCTATCTTCCTATGTTGAAATGACACTGCCTTCAGTTGTGCAAGAAGAATAGGAAGTATTGGAATGTATAAGTAATGTTATGCTTTAAAAGAGCTATATTTTCCTACTTAGCAAACTATCCTGGAATATTCTACATTTTCACTCCCACCTTCCTTTCTTCAACACCTGGAAAGGATAAGTGATTTGGTGAGTTGGTCATTTTGAGAGCAGAAGAGTGCAAGGGTAACCCATCTCTCCTTGGGCCATCACAAAGCATTTTCTCTTCTTTCTCCGATGCCCATGGAGAGGGAGGACTATTGTAATCTGCTTCTTACACATGGGAGTACTTAAAGCTGCCACATTCTAGAGTTGAAAGTAAGAAAATACACTTTCCACCTACATAGAACTTGTGTTCTGCTAACAAATAAGTCTTGAACACTTGACAGATGAAAATGTAAAAAAAAAAAATCACCAAACTTGTCTATGACTTATTGTTGCTTGATTTCTTCAGTATTTGTTTTGAAGAGGTCTCTTCAGGATGAACCGAAGACCTAGCATCCAGTTGCATTTAAATTTAAGTTGGGTTTCTATTACTGCAAATCTTACCTACCTTGTTACCTGCATTGGTGGTGCTTACCAGTAGGATATGCTGAAGAGGCTGAGGATTTCGAATCCTCGGACTCTGAGGAATTTACTTCACCTTGAGGAAGTGATCTCAGCACCCTCAGCAAACCCACCCTCCCTATCCTTGCCTGAGGAAATTAATCCCATTGAGGAAACAAATCCCATTCATCAAGACAAAGCTGATGTGCCTCAGGGCCCAGTTGTTGCCTCTAGACCTATAACCAGACTCAAAACTAAGCAGGCCTCTAGAGGAGAGATAGAAAGTATGGTCCATGAGGATGTGTGCTACACCACTAAAGAACTTAGTGAATTTACTAATTCTTTCAAGCAGAAGTCTAATGAATATGTCTGGGAATGAATTGTAAGGGTATGGGATAATGGAAGAAGGAACATAAAATTGGATCAGGCTGAGTTTATTGACATGGGCCCCTGACTGGAGATTCTAGGTTTAATATGGAAGTTTGTGCTGTTAAAAAAAAAAAGAGGTGTTAAAAGTTTATTTGATTGGTTGGCTGAGGTATTTATCAAAAGATGGCCTACTGACAGAGAACTGGAGATACGTGATATCCCTTGGCTTAGGGTTGATGAAGGGATTGTAAGGCTTAGGCAAATTGGCATGCTCAAGTGGATTCACAGTGCAACACCAAATCCTCCACAATGGGAGGGCCCAGAGGACATGCCTTTTACTGATTTTATAAGATGGAAAGTACTGAGAGAGACACCAGAACGTTTGAAGAGCTTTATTTTTGCTCTTTTCCATAGCTGAATCTTACAGTTAGAGATACTGCTGCTCAACTGAATAAATTAAATGTAAATATAGTAGGTGTAACAGGACCTCAGAGTAGGGTCAGGTGACAATATCGAATTTTCAAAGACAAGATGAGCGTACTTATCGTAATGGGCAGCAAAGGCAAAACAATACCTACAATGGCATGACTCGAATGGACCTGTGGTACTGGCTAATCAATCATGGTGTTTCCAGGGACCAAATACATAAGAAACCTATTAAGTTTTCATTTAATCTGTATAAGCAGAAAAGCTCTAGGATGAATGACAGGGAGTCAGTGTTGGATCATAGCAATAGAGAATCTCACTCAGTCAACCAGTTTCCAGACTGGAGACGCTTTACAGACCCAGAACCCCTTGAATGAAGGGAAGGCTGGGTGCCCTTGAGGAAGGACCTTGTCACAGTACCAAAGAGTTATGCTGTTCGCCTCCCCCCATCCTTCCCCAGAGCACCTGTGGCCTTTAACTAGAGTGTGCATTGGAAAAAAGAAATAATCAGACTTTCCGCAGTCTATTGGATACTGGATCTGAGTTGACACTGATCCCAGAAGACCCTAAAAAGCGTTGTGGCCCTCCAGTTAAAGTAGGGGCTTATGGAAGTCAGGTGATAAGTGGAGTTTTGGCTGAAGCCTGACTGATGGTGGGTCCAGTGGGTCCCCAAACTCATCCTGTGGTTATTTCCCCAGTATCAGAATGTATAATTGGAATAGATATACTTAAGAATTGGCAGAATTCCCATAGTGGTTCCCTGATCTGTGGAGTGAGGGCTATTATGGTTGGAAAGGCAAAATGGAATTGCCTCTGCCTGGGAAAATAGTGAACCAAAAACAATATAACATCCCTGGAGGGATTGCAGAAATTAGTGCTACCATCAAGGATTTGGAAGATGTAGGGGTGGTGATTCCCACCACATTTCCCTTTAACTCTCCTATTTGGCCTACGCAGAAGACAGATGGGTCATGGAGAATGACAGTTGACTATCAAAAACTTAATCAAGTAGTGACTCCAATTACAGCTGCTGTACAGGTGTGGTTTCCTTACTTGATCAGATTAATACATTTCCTGGTACCTGGTACACAGCTATTGATTTGGCAAATGTTTTCTTCTCAATACAGGTTCATAAGGACCACCAGAAGCAATTTGCTTTCAGCTGGAAAGACCAACAGTATACCTTTACTGTACTACCTCAAGGGTATATTAAATCTCCAGCACTCTGCCATAATTTGGTTCAAAGGGATCTTGATCGCCTGACTTTTCCACAAACTAGTCCACTATATCGATGATGTTATGCTGATTGGATCCAGTGAGCAGGATGTAGCAAACAGTCTGGACTTGTTGGTAAAGCATATGCGAGAGGATGAAAATAAATCCAAACAAAATTCAAGGGCCTTCTACCTCAGTGAAATTTCTAGTTCAGTGGTGTGGAGCATGCAGAGACATTCCTTCTAAGGTGAAGAATAAGTTGTTGCACTTGGCCCCTCCAACCACCAAGAAAGGACATTGCTTAGTAGGCCTGTTAGGATTCTGGAGCCAGCATATTCCTCATCTGGGTGTGTAACTATGATCCATATATCAAGTGACTCAGAAGGCAGCTACCTTTGAGTGGGGCCTGTAACAGGAAAAGGCCCTTCAACAGGTTCAGGCTGCTGTACAAGCTGCTCTTCCCCTTGAGCCATATGATCCAGCAGACCTGATGGTGTTTGAGATATCAGTGGCAGATAGAGATGCTGTTTGGAGTCTCTGGGAGGCCCCCATAGGGGAATCACAGTGGAGGCCATTGGGATTTTGGAGTAAGACTTTGCCTTCATCTGCAGACAACTATTCTCCCTTTGAGAGACAGCTCTTAGCCTGCTATTGGGCCTTAGTTGAAACTGAATATTTGACAATGGGCCACCAAGTCACCATGTGACAGGAGCTGCCCATTATGAGCTGGGTGTTATCTGACACTCTAAGCCATAAGGTAGGATGTGCACAGCAACAATCCATTATCAAATGGAAGTGGTATATAAGTGATTGGGCCCAGGCAGGCCCAGAGGGCACAAGTAAGCTACATGAAGAAGTTGCCCAAGTACCTATGGTTCCTACTCCTGTTATGATGCCTGCTGTTCTCAAGCATACACCTATGGCCTCATGGGGTGTGCCCTATGATTGGTTGGCTGAGGAAGAAAAGACTAAGGCTTGGTTTACAGATGGTTCTGCATGCTATGCAGGCACCACTCAGAAGTAGACAGCTGTGGCATTACAGCCAACTTCTGGAACAACCCTGAAGGATACTGGGGAAGGAAAGTCATCATAGCGGGCAGAATGTCGGGCCATGCACATGGTCGTGCATTTTGCTTGGAAGGAGAAATGGCCAGAAGTGTGATTGTATACTGATTCATGGGCTGTAGCCAATGGTTTGGCTGGATGGTCAGGGACTTGGAAGGAGCATGGTTGGAAAATTGGTGAGAAAGACATTTGGGGAAGAAGTATGTGGCTAGATCTCTCCAAATGGGCAAAGGATGTGAACATATTTGTATCTCATGTAAATGCTCATCAAAAGGTGGCTTCAGCAGAAGATGAGTTCAATAATCAAGTAGACCAGATGACCCACTCTGTGGATAGCCTCTTTCTTCTGCTATCCCTGTCATTGCTCAATGGGCCCATGAAAAAAGTAGCCATGGTGGCAGAGATGGAGGTTATGCATGAGCTCGACAGCATGGACGCCCACTCACAAAAGCTGACCTGGCTGCAGCTGCTGGTGAGTGCCAGATCTGCTAACAGCAGAGACTAACACTGAGCTCCTGATATGGCACTATTCCCCATGGCAACCAGCCTGCAACATGGTGGCAGGTTGACTACATCGGACCACTTCCATCTTGGAGGGGACAGCGTTTTGTCCTTACAGGAATAGGCACTTATTCTGGTTATGGATTTGCCTTTCCTGCACATAATGCTTCTGCCAAAACTACCATCCAGAGACTTATAGAATGCCTTATCCACCATCATGGTATTCCACACAGCATTGCTTCTGACCAGGGATCTCACTTCACACCCAAAGAAATGTGACAGTGGGCCCATGGTCATGGAATTCACTGGTCTTACCATGTTCCCCATCATCCTGAAGTAGCTGTCTTGATAGAACAATGGAATGGCTCTTAAAGACACAGTTTCAGTGCCAATTAGGTGTCAATAGCCTGGAGTGCTGGGGCAGGGTCTTCCCGAAGGCAATATATGCTTTGAATCAGCATCCAATATATGGTACAGTTTCTCCTAGAGCCAGGATTCATGGGTCCAGGAATCAAGGAGTGGAAATTGGAATGATTCCACTCACTATCATCCCTAGTGACCCACTAGGAAAATTTTTGCTTCCTGCACCCTTGACTTTGCACTCTGCTGGCTTAGAAATTTTGGTTCTAGGGGAGGGAGTACTTCTGCCAGGAGACACAATAAATATTTTGTTGAAATGGAAACTAAGACTTCCCCCTGGCCACTTTGGGCTTCTGATGCCCTTAAGTCAGAAAGGAAAAACAGCATTAGGAGAGGTGATTGACCCAGACTACCAGGGGGAAATTGGACTGGTTCTCCACAATGGAGGTAATGAAGATTATATATGGAAGGCAGGAGATTCCTTAGGGCGACTTTTGGTGTTACCATGTCCTGCGATTAAGGTCAATGGGAAACTGCAACAACCCAATCCAGACAGGACAACAAATGGCCCAGACCCCCAGGGATGAAAGTATGGGTCACTCCTCCATGGAAAGAGCCAAGACCTACAGAGGTAGAGGAAGGTAGTTACAAATACCAACTTGGGCCATGTGAATGGTTGCAGAAAAGTGGATTGTAATTGACACGAGTATTTTTGTACTGTTTGGTTAAGAATAGGCTTGTGTGTGTCAATACACATATGTTATACAGATACTTCTGTTATTCTGTTTTGAATGTGTAATTGAGATAAGTGTTAAGTGGTTAAGTGTTGTGAACCTATATGATCATATTGGGTTATGAGATACTAAATGACTAAGCATTCCTCAAAGACCTTATCACCTACTCTAAGATATATAATGCATTGGTCATTGCATGATGAGATAGTCATATCATGTTAGGTGAAATTATGACCTCAATATTGTTTTCATTTGAAAATTAAGCATGACATAGAGAGATGCTATTGGGTGTCAAGTTGACAAATGGTGGACTTGTAATGGCTAATCCTGGGTGTCAACTTGACTGGATCTGGGATTAACTGAAATGGGAGAGATTTTCTTAATTGGATCATCTGAAGCTGGAAGGCATGCCCTAAATGTGGGTGTTACCTTCTGATGGTGGCCCATATAAAAGGCCATGGCAGAGGAGAATGTTTTTGCTTATTGCTGCTTGCCTTCTCTCTCTCTGGTGAGTTCGTCTTGCTGTTATAGATTGAAGACTAGCTGATCTTTTGGAATTCAACAGACCTTCAGCACCAGATTGGAACTAATGAGATATCCAGCCTTGTGGACTGAGTGACTATGGAGCCTCAGCCTCTCCAGTGTGGTGCAGCCATTGTTGGACTACTCGGATTCTGTCTTGTGAGTCAAGCTGATAAATCCTTATACATAAATATTCATTCTACCGGTTTTCTTTGGAGAACCCTGACTAATACAACATCCTTGGTTATATGAGACTTTGTCTCAAAGGGGAAAAACGGGTCAATGGAGTAGTTTATTTCCTTAAAACAACGTTGGACAGTTTGATAATTTCTTATTATAATTTACCTTTTTTGGAGAACAAATCCAGGGCCTTGCACATGCTAGGGATGTACTCTATCACTGAGTCATATCCCCAGCCTCTAAAACTCTAATTTAAAGTTAAGACAAAAGCATATATCCAGAGCAATCCAAGTAAGAATAATTTATTCTTACTATCATTCAGATTTTGTCAGTTATACTGCAAAGTAATCTTTTAATATAGTATTTGGAGAAATAATTCTTATTGCCATTTTTAAGCTTCTTGAAAAACTCAATTATTCAGCACAATTAAAACTTAGTTTGGAAGAAGGGCTGGAAGCCCCAGCCTTAACTGAAGATTTATTGGCAATTGATAGATTGTGGGAGAGGGGGAGTCAGTTTTCCTTACTGGGTTGATGACTAGTAGGTCGACCAGACTCCAATGGATAGGCCCACTTCCAAGAGCAATTGAGAAACACGGATTAGACTTGATAGGTATTTTAAAATATACAAATAATAACAGAAGATATGCAGTTGGGGGCATACTAATTGGGGTGTAGAGGGGGGAGTGATCTAAATATGACAAAAATACTTAATGAAATTCTCAAATCAATAAAAGTATTAAAAGAAAAAAGCCTCATATATGGTGCAAAACTTAAAAATACTTAATTTGGATATTTAAATAGGTTATGTCATTGTTGAGTGGATATTATTTTTATTAGTGTTTAATAATAGTTTGAGATTTAATCAGAATGTTTTGTTATATTATATATCTTGGGCTATGTGTTTTGTATAATTTTCAGTGTTCTGATTGTTGACATTCATGACATGCCTAGATGCTCACAGTACTGTAAATGAAAGAGAAAAGATACAAATTATTAATGTATACTATACACACACACATAAATTATGTGTATGTGTTTATCAGTCTGTGGTCTGTGCATGTGAGTGCAGGTACCCACTGAGGACAGAAGAGGGTGTCAAGTTCCCTGGAGCTAGCGTTACAGGTAAATATGAGCCTCCCAATGGGGGTAATGGGAACAAAATTCTACAGGAGCAGTGCACACCCATAACCACTGACCCATCTCTCTAACCCCAAATTCCATTTTTAAAATTTGTTTATTTTCATGCTTTCTTCTTGCTTTATCCCAAGAAATAATAAGTTGATTTTGCACTACACAGGCGACTGTGAATGTATTTTTAAGAGAAACACATAGATTCCATAGTGAAATTCCAAAGTGTGAGATGATGCAGTTTCCAGGTAACTCCTAAGATCAAAGTATCAGACAAAACAGGCTTATTTGGGGGGTTCATCAGAGCAAATTACCCACACCTAAGCTGTATCTATAGTTTCTTAAATGTGGACTAGTCTTAAGAAGAACCAGAGAAATGGGCTTAATAGTGACTGTTCATCTGGAATGATTAATGGTAGTAGAGATGGAAAGCTTTGAACCACCAGATGACTCTGGGGAGCTTTCTGGATTCTGGAGCCAGAATTGAACAGGAAGAGAAGAAAGTACCAAAAAGAAAAGCTGAGATCAATTCTATAAGCTGAAGATCAAGAGAAATGGGTTCTTATGTCCATTCTCATAAATCTAAACTCTATTTTACCAAGCTTCAAGATGAGTTTGAAGACATAAATGATACAATGAAGTAGCCTCTTGTCCTCTAACATGGAGTTGGAGAGTTAGGCTTAAAAAAAGATTATTTTATGTTCATCATATTGAATTGCTTAAGCTAACCCTAAGGCATCTGTTTGCAAATAATCTTGACTGCTGTTGGAGCAACACTTTATTTTAAAAGACTTTGGATTATTTTCCCATGTTACTGAGAGAGGGAAAAAGAAAATTCTGTGCCTTGGATTGTGTGTACAGACTAGGAACTGTGACATTAATCTCAAACTCCTTTGGACTTCACCTCTGACTCCCGTTCCTCCAAATTAGGATACTAATTTCTGTCTATCACATTACCAGTGAAATGCATGGCATATTCTACATATTGTAGAAAGAGTGAAAATTCAGTTTACATTTTCTATATGTTTTCTAGATATAAAAACTTATAGGGAAAGACTTTCAAGGATGGAGAGTATTTGCCATATAATTGAAAGTGTTAGAATTTTTGAATAATTTGAAAAAAATACACAGCATATTGTACATATCATAGAAAGACCAAAAGAAAAGTTCATATTTTTTAGATGTTTCCTAGATGTAGAAACATACAGGGAGATAATGTCAAGGATGGAAAATATTTGTCATATGATTTAAAGTGTTCGAATTTCTTAAGTTTCTTCATCGGAAATAACAGGATTCTTGGACTTGGAAATACCACTTTAAAATGGATCAAAGCATTAATTAATAATAGATAACTGAATTTATATGAAATTGAGTTTATTTAACAAGTGACTTATTTTTAAAAATTTTAAGAGTTCTTTTTACATATTGCTTGAGGCCACTGTAAGAGTTCAGTAAGAGCTACAGTCTGGTGTAGCAAATATTAGATATATGTAGCATATAAACTTAAATTTTGATTAATTTAAGTAAAATGTAGGACAATTCCTAGGACAATTCCTAGGTAACATTAGCCACCTGTCAGGAGTTCAGAAGCCACATGTGGCTATTAAGTACCTAACTGGAAAGCCAAATATAGAGATCATTCCAAACTTGCTGAAAGCTAATTTGGTGAAAAGAGCTCAGGTTCTAAATGTGGACAAATCTTGGAAAAGGACTTCGGGTGTGATATTTTCTTAGAAGGCGATTGATTTATCTTAGCCACCCTTTCCATATTTTAAATTTTTATTGAAACTTTGTGTATTTCATATATAAAATCGTCTTTATACCCCCTTTTCCTTTTCCTTTCCTTTGCTCCCTCCCCACATTGGACTTCATACATTCTGTCATTTGTGTTAAGGCTTATGTAAAGTTACTGTTCCCAGATGACTCTCAGTACAAGTTCATCCACTGGGGTTTAGTCAGCCTATCTAGAGTCCCTCCCTTTAAGATCAGCTCTTCCTCACCCAGCAGTAATCAGCTGCCAATAATTCTTCAACTAAGATTGGGACCTACTGTTTTCCACGGTTCTGTGCTCAGTTTTTGTCTACTTAGGTTTGCATGTGTCTTGTGTATTCTGGTACCATTGCTGTAGTTTTTTATGAGAAGTGTCCCAGGTGCCTGCTTATAGGACTATTTCCATATGGTCCTGCATCTCCTCCCAGGCTCTTGCAACCTTTCTGCCCCCTCCTCCACATTGGTCCCTGAGCCCTGGGTGGGTGGATTTTAATATAGGAGTACTCCCCAAGGACTCACACTCTGCAGACTCTTATTCTCTATGGCTTTGGCCATTTGTGACCTTTTGCATTCCTGGACTACTACTGCTTGAGAGAGCTTCATTGATGAGAGTTGAAAGATGGATAGAGATGAAAATTATCTAAATTAATAATAAATACTGTAAGCAGGACAAAAACAGCCCTGGGCTGTTAATTTGACTGTTACTTCCATAGTAACACATCTCTTTACTAAGGATGCTAAATATAGCTTCTCTGGTCACTTCTTTAGGGACCATTTGCTCTCCTGTTGGTTTTCTTGATAGTCAATCTTGAACCTGTAATTTTGAATTACTGACACTATAGATCGTTTTCTCTGCTGTGAAGCAAAACAAATCTGAGGTGAAAATGTACTTTTAAAAGTGTGTCTTTAATGATATATCAATCCATAAAATGATATGTTTTAATAGTGACATGTAATATTTTGATAAATGTACATGTAGTGTTATATTAAAAGAGCTTAAACATTTCTGGCTCTTCAAACATTTCTAACATAGAGGTCCCATTTTCTAACACAGGTCAATTTTTAAAATTTGTTTTGTTTTAGTTTTGTTTTTTTAAAGTGTATGAGTGTTTTGCCTGCTTGCATGTAAGTATGCACTTATCGTGCAAAACCAAAGGGGATCAGAGGAAGGCGTCAGATCCCCTGGAACTGAAGTTACTGAAGATTGTGAGCCACCCCAAATCCGGGTCATTTGCAAGAGCAGCAAGTGCTTTTAACCACTGAACCTCATCTATCCAGCTCCACATGTCAGTGTTTTGAAGAGTAACTTTGACAGTCTCAGGTCAGGAAAGCCTCATTTGGAACAAATCTTGTTATAGGAGTGGTAGAAGCAGGGCTTCTCTAATCAGAAAGTCTGGCCTTCAATCAAAGTTCTACTCATTACTAGCTTTATGACTTGGACAGAATACTGAGCTTTTATAGACATCAATTTCACTGATTTTAGATAACATCACCTTATTTGGGGGGTTATTAGAAGAATTAAAGAACTGGGCGAGACTATACAAGTAAAGTACCTTTAAAAATGCATGGTGCTAATTAAATATTCAATAAATGAAAGCTAAAAGGTGTCCAAATGGAGTTACCTGTAATATTGAAAGTGAATTTGTGTGCTGCAAAATAACTTTTGAAAGTTCTATGACATACAACAAAGAAATCATAAAATGTTCTCCAAAAATAG
The DNA here is from genome assembly GCF_000622305.1 of Nannospalax galili. Taxonomy (NCBI): domain Eukaryota; kingdom Metazoa; phylum Chordata; class Mammalia; order Rodentia; family Spalacidae; genus Nannospalax; species Nannospalax galili. The sequence continues at coordinate 273,755 of NW_008352832.1, read as the reverse complement.
AGGGGACAGTAATAAAGACGTGTCAGTAATTTGATTCAATTATTACTAAAATGAGATCTTTCCTCAATATTTTACTCATAGTGAATATTTTAAATAATATATATCTTATGCTACCTTGGTGCACTGACCTTTGTGAGAAAAAAATTAATACTTGAGTCCCAAACTAATGTAAAAAGTGTCCTTAGTAGAATAGAATTTATCTATTGTTTCACATTAACTGACTAAACTTTCCCTTGCAACATGTTAAAGGACCTTAGCATGGATTGTTTCCATACCACAGTACTCATTTCAAAACAAGAGTTAGGTTTTAAAATGATGCGAAGATGGGATTATTTTACTGTTAAACACTTCCCCATGTATGCACATTAAACTTTCTCTACAAAAAGGACTTCAATCGTTTTCACTGAGTTTGAAAAAGACTTGAACTTAAAGGAGAGATCTCCATATATTAGCTGGTTTGTGGTTTTTCCACCATGAATTTCATATGGCTTGTTTTTTAGGGACTTTATTTAAACTTTATAAACTAGACTTTCACAGTCTCATTTTAACCTATAAATCTTTTATACCATGTGTACTTTACTAACCATAAGAAAGTGTGTGTGTGTGTGTGTGTGTGTGTGTGTGTGTGTGTGTGTATGTGTGTGTGTGTGTGGTATGTACATAAGGATGGCTTGGAGCAGTGAAATATTTAAAAGACATTTAAGATTTAAAATCTTAATGCTGAAATAGATGTATTGTTCATGTAGAAGGGATAGCGAAAATAGAAAATCAAAGATGCTTTAAAGTATAGAAGAGTCTTACCAAAAATATATGCAAAGCACTTCAGAGCACATCTGTATAAATGTTAGTGAGTACTGAGCTACAATTAGATTTGAGCAAGACGTTCTGTGTGCTATTGCACAGTAAGGTTATTATAGATAACAGTAATGCTTTGTGTATTGAAAAAGCTAGAAGAAATTATTTTGAAAGTTTTCACCATAAAAAAATCAATGTTTGAAGACCAGAAATATTTAAACTGTTTTAATATAACACTACATGTACATTTATCAAAACTTTGCATGTCGCTCTTAAAATGTATAGTTTTATGGATTTATATGGTATCAAAGATACACCTTTAAAAGTACACTTTCATTTCAGGTTTGTTTTGTTTCACAGCAGAGAAAACAATCTATAATGTCAGTAATTCAAAATTACAAGTTCAAGATTGATTTCCAAGAAAACCAATAGGAGAGCAAGTGGTCCCTAGAAAAATCACCAGAGAAACTCTGTTTAGCATCCTCAATGAAGAGATGTTAGTATGGGAGTAACAACCAACTTAACAGTCCAGGGGTGTTTTTGTCCTACTTATATTATTTATTATTAATTTAGATAATTTTCATCTCTATCCAGCTTTGATTAGTTTATGAATTACATGCCATATCCAAGTACATAAATATATGAATTTTGAACAAATGTTTATGCTTATCATTCACGGATCGTATTTTTAAGATTCTCCTCTTATCATTTTGCCAGTTTTAGAAAAAACAAATCACAAACTCTTAACAAAGGAAGTAGACCCAACAAAAGTTTAATTTTGGGATTTCTTTTATAAAAACATGAGAAAAGTTGGGAAAAACATGAAATACACAATATACTTACCTTTTGTAGAATAAGGTTGCATAGGAAGACTAAAGAGAGAAATGGGGAAATTCACCAAATGTATTAGATTGGTGAAAAAGTAATTTTTGTTTTTACTTTGTTGAAAATTTTGTCACTGGATATTGGAATATATTCTTAATAAATATGATCATGTTATCATAATTTTAATACATGATTCTTGCTTTTTATTTGCTAATGACATTACTTTTTGTTTGTTTTATATTTACTGTGTAGTATGGAAATGATGTTAGACAAAAAGCAAAGTGGAAAAATTTTCATATTCCTACTCAAATTTTGTTGTTGAGCAACACAGACAATTCACAACATCAACAAACCTGGCCAAGGGACAGCTCAGGAATATACAATACAGTATTGTTTTTACAAGTTTTTCAAAGGAAACAGGAGCCTTGACGATATGGAGCTCAGTGGCTGGGCATCAGATACTGACAGTGACCAATTAAGAGTATTGATTGATGCTGATCCCCTGCAACCATGAGAGGTTGCCAAAAAGCTCAAGGTGCATAGTTCAATGATTGTTCAGCATTTGAAGCAAATTGGAAAGGTAACTGACAAAAATTATCATTTTAAACCGTAGACCTCACAGTTTAAGGATACAACAATAATGAACCATTTCTCAGTCAGATTGTGGCATACAATGAAAATTGGATTATATATAACAACCAGAGAGAGACTACCATCTCATTGGCTGGATCAAGAAAAAGTTACAAAGATCTTCACCAAATCAAACTTATACCAAATATAAATGTTGTGGTCTCTGTTGGTTTGTTGATGGTCTGGTCCACTACAGCTTTCTGAATCCTGGCAAAAGGATTATATTTGAAATGTGTGTTCAGCAAATTGTTAGGATACCACCAAACCTGCAACACCTGCAGCCAGCATCCGTTGAGAGAAAGGACCCAGTTCTTCTTCACAACACCCAACCATGCATCACACAAACACTGCTTCAAAATTTGAACGAATTTAGCCACACAGCTTTGCTTCATATGGTAAATATTTACCTGACTTCTTACCAACAGACCGTCACTTCCTCAAACTTCTGAACAACATTTTTCAAGAAAACGTGTCCAAAACCATGAGAATACAGAAACTGCTTTCCAGGAGTTTGTTGAATCTCAAAGAATGGATTTTTATGCTCCAGGAATAAACAAACATATGTTTCATTGGTCAAAATGTGTAGGCTGTAATGGTTCCTATTTGGTTTTAAATGATTTATTTGAGCCCAGTTAATGATTCAAAATCCAAGAACTGAAACCACAATTCCACTTACACAACCCTAAAAGCTGCCTGTCAAATATCATTTGTGCCCCAAATCTTGGTGATTAAACACTATATAGTTCATTCAGTAATAAATAAGAGAGTCCCAGACTACAAGAAAACAGTATAGGAAATGAAAGAAAAGAACTGAGACAACTACAAGGTGAGAAGTTTAATGGAGGTTCATGTAAGAGGGATATAGTTACATGAAGGAATCTGAAAGTACTCTAAAAGAAGTGGAATTTAAACTTGCAGAAGAAAATAGACAGCATATCACAGACAAAGGCCTGGAAGAGACATATACAAGGCATGGATTGGAAACATGTTCATTGAGTGAAAACTATTAAAAACCTGAATGCTGTCTACTGTATACAATAGGCCACAGGGATCAACGAATCAGTTTGCTTGTAGGTATAACTGGAACTATTTTTGGAGACTAGGAGAAAGGGTGATGCAGCAAGAGATTAGATGTTATGATGTTTAGCTTTAATTAGCTTTGATAGACTACCTGACACAACTTAGGGGAGAGTCTCAATGAGGAATTATTTACATTGGGTTGGCATGTGGACATTTCTGTGGGGGATTACCTTAATCAAGTTAATTGATATGGCAAGACCCAACTTACTTTTGGCACCACCATTCCCTGGGCAGAGTGTCCTGTGTTTAAAAGTGGATAAATCAAGTTGAGCATAGCAAGCACACAGACAAGCATGCATTCATTTCTCTCTGCTCTTGACTGTGAATGTATTGTGGGATCAGTAATTATTGATACTTTTAAGAAATATTTGTTGGTGCTTATTGAGAAATTTGTTGATTGATAAATTTATTGACAAAAAGTCCGTTTTTAGGAGGAGTACTTCATTAAAATGACTCAAAAAGAACTTTGAAGGCTAGGAACAGGGTATGGAAAAAATGAGCACAGTAATTTCTTCTAAAACAGAGGGGTCTACTGTAAAAACAATCAGTCATTGTCATCAGTACAACTTGTGGAGAGAAGGAAGATGGGCTGTGTGAGACAGAGGGATGGCCATGTGACTGAGGAATGTTAGGGAAGGAGATGTGATCCCACAAAGAAGGGCTACAAAAAGTCAAGGCAAAAGGAGGCCAGTTCCTGTACCTTATATCTAAGTGCCTTTACCCTAAGAGCTACAGTGTGACATGGAAAAGGTTTAAACATGAAATTGACTTAATCAGGGGATGAGGTGGAACTACAGACTAGTATGGTATTGGGAGACAGGAGGGGGTCTAAATTTGATCAAGAACTATTGTTTGAAATTACAAAAGCTCACTTTATTTATATATTAAAAATTATTTCACAGGTAAAAGAGCATTCAGCATTCTACATTAAAGACAAGAAAGGACCAAAGTAACTTCTGTTTTTATATTATCCAACAGAATGAATGACATAAATTTAATTAAGAAAAAATTCCACATGATAGGAGGAAGTATGAGCTTGGTTTTCATAAAGGCAATTTAAGGCATCATCTGTATCTATTAGAAATGATAAATGGATTTCTGAAGACGGTACAAGGTAAAGACTTACAAGTCATCTGCAGTAGCATGATAGTTGAAGCCATCTGAGCAGATGACATCTGAAAGTAGAATACAAATGAGATGAAGAAAACCACTTATTGACAGAACTTAAAAAGATAATATCCCCAGGAGAAAACCTCCTGGGGAAAGTGACAGAAAGAAAGAGAGACAGTAGAATAGTGAAGTGTTATGTAGTTTCAGGAAGATTGAATCACCTATTTTGCTTATGGCTAGCCACTGTTATTTATTTCATGATAGAAACAGCATTAATCATTGCCATGACTGTCTGCTGGACTCTCACCACCAAACATGCGCACAGACACATAGTCACACACAGATACACAAATACACACTCACGCATATTCTCCCCTGTTGCATTAGGTAAGTACAAAGTACATGACTATGAAATATTTTTTAACCCTCAGTAATATATGTGTATTTAGGAAGACTCTCATTTGTGGGATTGAGATATATAAAAAATAAGAAATAAAACATTTTCTCTAATTAAGTGTCAAGAAACTATTTTTATCTTTGTGAGCTTGACTTGTGGAAATATTGTGGCCCAGGGCCAGTAACTCAACAATGGATGGTATCAGTAATGGAACAACAAAGTCACTGGCTTACATGAAAAGTATAAAAGGATATTTGCTGAATTGCTCTTGCCCTTGAACTGCTCCTTTCTTTCCTGTTTTGTTGCTGCCATAGGATGTCAGCTCAGATTTACTGTCATTGTTGTTATTTGGCCACTGGATATCATGAACTGCAGTAGGCATCTAACCTTTGGTCAGTCCGGGAGCTGGTAGCCTGAGCTCTGACTCCGCTAAGGAGGTTATCAGATCAACTGACCATTCCTGGCATAAAAACATGACACTGAGGTTTTGTCTTCTATTCTCTCAATGAAATGAACTCTTCAGAATTGCTTTGTATTTTGGTCAAAAGTTATAGTCTGGAACAAATACAATTTCTTTCTCACACATTTTGAAAACTTATGTACAAATTTAAGTAGCCTTATGTAACTCCAAGGAAAATTTCCCTAAAACAACAACAACAACAAAAAAAACTATTGTAATGGAAAATAAGTCTAAGGAAGATTTTTTTTTAACCTCAGTACTTATATATTTGTACAACATATTCGAATCATTCTTTTTTCAGAGGGGGTTGTTCCCTTTGCATTTCAGGACTTTTGAGTGTTGTTCCTGGTTTCTGTCCTGTTAATCCCAGCAGTCCCTCTACACCCTTCCGTTCCCAAATGAGGATGATCGAAAATAAGTCCAGGTTGAGAACAACTGACCAAACAAAGGTGCCCCTAGAGTAAAGTAAAATTGAATAGAATTTGTAAAATATGTACTGTATAATCATAACTTAAATTTCCTTTTTTTGCTTTTTGTCATGTTTTAGTATAATTGTACTGAAAGAATAAATGACAGATTTTCCATAGTGCAATAATCTTCTTATAGTAATACTTTTCTAATCTTTGTTATCCTAACGAAAAATTGAGTAAACCCTTAGAGATGGTGTCTGATTTTTTTTCCTTCTGTGGTGCTTAGAATTTGCATACCAGTTTTTTCAATCATTTATTTATTCATGCAATAAGTTATTTTCTTCTGAGCCCCAGGCATTAGGGGTTGAGATCAAATAATGAATGAGAAAAACAATACTGCTGCTGAGCCAGTAGATTTCAATTCTAGTGCAGGAAACCATATTACAAAAGTAGTATTGTGTTAAGTCGTGGGTCAATAGAATTTAATATGATTAAATAGGGATTGGCAAACTGTACTGGCTTGTTCTTTCAATAAAATTTTATCAAAATAAAGTTATAATTATTTATATATTATCTATGACTGCTTTTCTGAATCAGCACTGATTATCTAGCTATGAAAAGAGAACTTGTAGCCTGTAAAGCTTAACATAGTTGCTGTTGGGTGTTTTATAGAAAAGGCTTGCAGATCAACGTAATAGAATGAGATTGGGTGGTCATTTTTGGTTGAGCATCTTGAGAGCAAAATTCTGCATAAGTGATGTCCAGTATGGTAGCCTGATGCAAGGAATCAGGCTGTGAGAAGTTGAAGGATGAGAGATGAAAGATAATGAAGATGAAGTTGCTGTAATGAAATCAATAGGCAGGATGAACTGGTGTGAGTGAGAGATTGGAAGGGTCAGAGATGAGATATGTAACATTACTGGGGCCAGATCATGCATATAAAAATAAAGATTCTTAACTCTGAGATGGCAAGTGAATTGAGATTTGACAGTCCTCTGTGATATAACATAAGTTGCATTTTATAAGGGGAATTCTGGTGTTCTGATACCTATAGGATATAGGGAAAAGAGAGCTCCAGTAGGAAACAAAAGAGACAGAATTTGGGGAACTAGACTGTTAAATAGTAGAAATTGGGATAAAGAATTTTAGATGACTTTCTTAAACAGTTTTTTTTGACTTATTATTAAGGTGGATGTAATGGATAAGGAAAAAAAAAACACATGTAAAAGAAAAATTCCTAAGTTTTGAATTTAAGTATTTTCCTGAGTTGTAATACTGTTTACTGATATGGAAGTCACATAAGAGGAAGCGAATCTTATAGTCTCTTTTGTATCTACCAAATGTTCATGTATAAATCTTGAGAATTTGGGTATATGATTCTAGAATTAGAAAGAGAAGGAGTAGGTATTCAGAATGGATCTATAAATGGTATTTATGGTGGTAAGAGTAGGTGAGGTGTATTAAAGAGATGCAGTAGATGGATAAGAGTAGTTCAGATGATTAGTCAGTTCCGTATTTGGAGAGCAACATCAGGGAGCAGAAGACAAAAGGAAGGATAGTTAGCAGAGGGAGAAGAAAACTAAGAGCACTGTAGGCCTAACGTCATTTGACAAACAGATCATCTCTTGTGAAATCAGCTATTTGTATTCTCCTTGAGGTGTAATAGGATTGGCTAACTAGTCAAAGGTAGCACTCAGAGTGAAGACTAACCTCAGGTCTTATTAGTCACTGTACCTGTGAAGCAGTTGTTATAAGATGTCTGAGCTAGATGCTTGGTTATGTCTAGTTAACTATTCCAGGAACATTTCCTTCCTTCAGTCTTACATCCATGCAGCTAGAATGGAGCTACTGATCAACCTCATGGCTTTGGTAAGTACTCATCTAACTTAAGTTTAAGGCTTTCCTCACACTGTTGGTAGATGCTTTTCATAGGGGCAATAGGCTGTGAGAATGGAGGAAACCCACAACTATCAATGGCTGATCTTCCTCCACAAGGGAGATACTCTTGAGCAACAGAACCAATGCTGAGGCAAAGTGATGCACATTCAAGCCCTTGGAAGCTCATTTGGGCCAGAGAACAAAGGCACAGTTTTTTGTAGCTCTTTCCCATAAATATAAACTACTGGGTTAGGATTTTACTATTTAAACACCAGAATTTCTAAGAAAATTACTTGTATTGTTTATGCACCAGCATGCTTTTATTTTTACATAAAGAAGGCTTGATGAATATTAAACAGAGTTGAAAACCAAGGATTTAAAGATAATAACATATCCTGAAGTCAAATACTGGGCCATACTTACTGATAATAACAGTAAGTATGACTATTGAACAAGAGAAAATTAAAAGATTCAAAACAGTTTCATTTTAAAATTTCCAATTAAAATGATTTCAACTAAAATTGTTGATTTTTACAAAACATTAACGTTTTGTAAAGTGAATAAAAATTTTTAAAAAAAATTAAAACTACTATGTTCTTTTCTCCATCATCACTGAACTTTCATAGTTTGAGGATGAAAATAAATATTTGAGAATGCCTCTACTACTTAAAATATTTTGTCATACTTAGTTTCTTTCTTACCTCTGAGGATTTATTAGTCAAATTAGTTTTTCATCCAAGTGCTTGCTATGTTATTGTAACACTGAGTTGCAAATAATAAAACATATTGCCGTTATTATTCTAATAAAATAATTTATTTCCTAAAATTCTGCTACTTTAAGTTCATGTTGCTATTTTTGTGAGTGAAGATAGTAAGTAGAAGTCCTTCATCATGTGAAGGACTTTCAACACTCATTTCATTAGAATCCAAGGGACAGATTCTATATTCAACTATATGTAACAATGACTGTCATACTGCTGTCATTTTCTTTCTGGAATCACAGAACTGATACCTTTTTTTACTACCAGAGAGAAAATAATTCACTATAAGAACAGAGGTAGTGGCATTTCAGCGTGCTATGTGGTCTTATTTTTAAGAGCTTTCTCCAGCTACTATAAATGTTCTAATTCCTCTACAATAGTCTCTACGTGCCCAATGTCTTTACATCAGAAATTAGCATGAATCTAGAGTGTGGTTATGAACTGGGTTCAGGCCACATCCAACCTTCATTGATAATTTTTGTGACTGCAAAGTTCATTTTCTTAACTGCTGTATCTTTTCCGCTGTATTGAAAGTTGTTATTTTTAGTTTCATTTGCACTCTTTCTAACCTAATCTGACTCAGCCTCGCTTTTATCTTTTTTACACATTAGGTTCTCATCACATTTATACTGATGTAAAGCAGTCTCTTTCACTCTCAGCATCCTTCCCCCAATTTCCCATTATTTAAATGAAAATTAGCATCTGCTGAGTACTTATTTTCACTCATTGTTCTTTAGTGACTAAAATTTCTATTTTTAACATGTATTTTATGATACAAATGTCACTGAGGACTCCTGGAATAAATTCTATCCAGTTTAATCCATTTCAGACATTAAGCAAACATTTTAGTTTCCATAGTGATAAGCTTCTTTATCAAGTCAAGGACTACAAACTAGGAGTTACATAACCAAAATAAAGGGTTCATGAAAAGCTATATGGTAACCTATGAACTTACAACCCAGATAAAATTCAATTAGGATAGTAGAACACATGTGACATGAAATGATGCGGGATATACTCAGGGTTAAAGGTTTCAATAGGGATAGGGGGATTGAGAGATGAGAGGGTAGGGAGCGAGTTAGCCAAATCTATGGATACATGAAGAAGTTTTATGGAAAGTCACTAGTTTGTAAGCAAGCTAAACATATATTATATATAATATATTTTAAATATTTTTAAAAGAAATTTGAACAGAAGTGCTCTGCATGGGTGAATAATGCCACTCCTAGAAGACATAGGTTATTAAATAAAACTGTCAGTGCCAGGTATCCCTAAGATATATTGCTCAGGGAGGTCCCAGAGGCACCCAAAATAACATAGGTTATTGCCATTGCTTTTGGTTGTCCTCCATAACTAGATGGTAAGTTCCTATTTCTGAAAACATTACTTACCTTGAATTCAAGACACAGAGAAATCAGCCTGAACTGACAAGGAAACTCTCTCCCTTCTGACTATCTTTCATAGTGCCAGAAGGTGCTCTGCAGGCAGCTGAAAGAGAAAAAATAATAATGGCCTCATCTAGCACTGGACCCTTCTTGCTACAACATTGACCTGCTGGCAAGATGTATCCAATGGTGCAACAGTGTCATGGTGATTATGGGGGTAGCCAATCATTTTCTGATGGGATATGAGGCCTTCTCTACAGGAAGAATTTTATGCCTGGTACTGTAACCTGGGTCAAAAACCCATGACTGTGGAGATCAAAGGCTCCAAGGGGTAGCCTACTATTGTTTGGGTAAATGGTCATGCTGCCAAACTGCAGTCTAAATATTTATGCTTATACACATAGATTTGATCTGCTCTCTGATCAGAGAAGCTTCTTTATATAGTGGGTAATAATTAATGCAGAGACTCATAACTGGTGTAAGTGCTTAGTAGAAATGATTGACTGCTCAGCACCGAATGGATCATTGACATCAACCTCCTACCATCCAAGGCTCAGGGAACTTCATAGATGAGGTGGCATAAAGAATCTAAGAATGAGTGGACAGGGAAGAAAGCTGTGAAACGATGACTTTTGGACATGACATGGCTGTTGTATGCATCAACTCACAGCAACCTGCACAAGATCAAGGTAGTCAAAGTTTCAGCATGGATGAGGGACTGAGGGGTGTCTCCCTGACACTTCACCTCTGCCTGAGGAGCTATTAGAAGCTGATGACTTCTGGGAGAGGGGGAGTCGGTTTCCTTTGGAAATATGGCTGCTGGTAGGTTTCTTATGCCCCAATGGATGGCCACACACCCATAATCATATAGGTGGCATTAATTGGACTCAGGATTATTAGTAATAAAGACAAAAATGAGAAGAGTATATTAGGTTGACTGGGAGATGGGGTGAGGGCACTAGAACAAGTTGGAGGGAGGTAGTGGTAGATGGATATATCCAATATACAATTGTGTATAAGTGTATGAAACTTTCAAAAAATAAAAAATATAATTTAAAAATGAAAAACAACAAATGAAGCTAAAATATGTGTCTAAAACATAAACTCAAGATATATAAGCATAAGACCATTCTTCTGCAACACGTACCCTGCATGTGTCATTGATCATGTGTTGCAGTAAAGTTTCTGCAAAATTTCTTCTGATTTCATGTTAAAGTTTAATCTGATGATAGGACACTTGATTTATTTGATAAGAAAAATGTTGAGCCATTCCTAATAAGCTTACACATTTCAATAATTAGCTAAATGTGATCTGCTATGCAGTAGATTTGAAGATTTTTTTACTTTAATTTAATCTTATTTTAAATGTATGAACTTTTTGTTTGCATGTATGTATGTGCACTGCGTGTGTGCCTGGTGCACATAAAAGCCAGAAAAGGGCATCAGATCCCTTTGAACTGGAGTCACAGATGGCTATGAGCCTCCATGTGGTTGCTAGGAACCCAACCCAGGTCCTGTGCAAAAGCAGAAAGTCCCTTTAACCACTGAGTCATCTCTCCAGCCCTCAAAACCTCTTTTTTGAACCTGGTGATGAGATCCTTTGGAATAGACTTTCCAAACTTTCTTAAATTAGGGTGTAGTTCTGTGTTGAGCAGTGTTTTCCATCACTAGAGTTGGGGTCTGAATGTTTATTTGTTTGTATTTTGGTTTGATGGATATTTATTTATTTATTTATTTATTCTGATTTTTTTGAGACAGGGTTTCACTGTGTGGCCCCATCCCAGGCTGGCCTCCATCTCACAGCCTCTCAAGTGCACCTAGCCAAATGTGCATTTTGTTGTGTATATTTTAATTGATGGCCATGAGAAATTTGAAAATAGTTTAACCAATATTAGTTAAAAGAAATTAAGTAGCATTCTGGATGAAATATATTTAACTTAAGCAGATTAATTAGCTAGTAGATCACAATAATAATATAAAAGAAGATTGCCTTAATAAGCTAAGTGTCTACAGTGGCTAAATTCAAATATGCCCTGTTGCTGTTCGGGAGCTAGACAGGGATTAGTAGCCATAGAAAACATTGAGGACGGAATCCCCTTCTGGGCCTGGATGGTGACATAGCATTCTGATCTGCTCCAAAGATTAGAACATTACATACTATTGTCTCTTCTCTTAAGAGTTAATCCAGCTGGGCCTGTCATTCACCTGGCCAGGAGCCCCACCTTCCATGAGATCTGATTCATCTGGAGACATACTAAGAAGAGAGGAATAATAATTATCCAATTAATGATAATGCACTTACCTTCCCAGAAGTCCCTCCCTCAGCACAGTTTCAATGCATTGTATACGTGTATGAAACTGTCAAAAATACAAAAGAGAAAAAGAACTATATTCAATATTCACAATTCCTCATCTTTACAAAGTATGTTCATTCTACTAGTTTCTTCTCATTGCTAGAGCTACCATATATGTTTGAGCTAAACTGCTCAAACATAAGCAAAGTCAATAGTCTCCTAAGAATCTTCACTTTTGTCTTCTCATTCTTAAAAAATGTTTTACCATATTAATAATGCCTGTCATTATGCCTTTTCTTTTTTTGCTACAGAAAATTCCTTGAAAATTTTCCTTTTAACAATTGAATTGATACAAACTTCCAATTATAGAATTCCCATAATTTTAACCTTTAATCTCAGTTTCTATATCTGTATACCTTTCCTTAAGTATTGTTCCTGGTCCTGGGCACACTGGTGCATACCTTTAATTCCAGCACTCAGGAGGCAGAGGCAAGGAGATCTCTGTGAGTTCCAGGCTAGTCTGGTCTTCACTAGCGAGTATCAAGCCATCTAGTTCTATATAGATAGACCCTATCCCAATAAAACAAAACAAAGAAACAAATACGCTTCATGGTATACAATCTCTTTCTCATGAGCATTCCCTTATCTCTTTTGTCTAAGTTAAATAATCATTTCTTTCCTATTTTATAATAGTCATTTCAAAGATATATTGATAATACTTAGATGTTAAGTAAGTTGGCAGCAATTTACAAAATGAAATTACACATATGTAAAATCTTGTTCTTTCTATTTACCAATAACATTGTTTCATTGTGTACATTTAATCAGAATTCCACGATGATGTTTCTTTTCTACAATATTAGGTCTCTAAAAAGCATATAGTAATTCTCTTTCAATATTCACAGGTAGGAGAGAAGTCTCCCATCAGTAGCTCTAAAGCAGAAGAGGGAGAAGACAAGCTGTCCATAAAGGATTTTAGGAAAGAAGTTTGCTTGGAAGCTGGGTGAACCATGTAGCCTCTAATAAAGTTTGTTATTTTTAGCTGTGCCAAGCAATAGCTAATTTCATGCAAGAATTACCTCCCACCTGACCCAGAGTAAAGGCTGTCTGGTTGTTTTTTTTTTGTATATGTTGATGCAACAGCAGAACTGTTTCATGCTCAAGTAAGGAACTGAATGAGAATAAGTAAATTAAATAAAGGATTTGTAGAGTAAGGAATGGGTTGCCCCCACCCCCTTATATTTAAGGGGCAAGAGTGACAGACTTATTTGTGATTAAAAAATAATGTCAAGGAATTTAACAACTTAGAAGAATTGAGATGGTTATTTTCTTAAAGAAATTGATAAAGATTTTTAAAAACCCCTTTTTAAACTAACTTTAACAGGTGATAATTAGCTTTCTCCCTCTTCTCCCACCTCTCTCTGCAGTTGATATTTCACTCAAACAATTCCCACATTTATCCTTTTATGTACAGCAAAAAATCAATATTCACAATTTTTGATTGCCTTCTCAGCACTCTCTTTGTGCATTTCAAGAATAAGATGGAAAAATGAAAAGAGATAATTTAGAAACAGGCCAGAGGGAAAAAGAACAGGAAGTTCGTTGTTTTCCTCACCTTCCCAAAGGCTGCCACTCAAAAATCTGTCCTTTCTAAATTCCTTCTTCTTCATATTCAGATGCCACAAGCTGAGAAAGGCTTTGATCTATATTTTATACAGATTATGTACATGAATACTGATATCACCATGCTGCCCTCTTCCCTGCCTACTGGTCATAAAATTTTATTCTAAAAGTATGTCGTCTTCATTAATACTAAAGACTAAATAGCAACACGCTGACTTTTTGGTCATCCTTTATAATACTGGAAAAGGTTGTTTCTCCTAACACTTTCTGTGGACAAGATTACCTTCTTTTTAGTATTCTTTCTCCTCCCTCATGATGAGTCCTAAACTATGCAGTTGATCATCTAAAATGCTCTCTCACCCAAATCGCTGATTCCTTTCATTATTGCGTTTAGCAACTCCTCCCTAATTTCATTGCAAACTTGTTCTGAGGCTATAATTTTCTCTCCTTTGGCTTGCTGGACAAAGGTACACATTCCTCCACATGGGCATCCCTGTTCACTTCAACTGAATCTCTAAGTTTCACTGGACCTCAGAACAGATGTCTGTTCCTCATTCAGTACTCTCAAGTTCCCTTCAGTTTAAGAACACAATTATTGCACTACTTAAACTAGTAGAATTGGAGCCCATTAGCATAATCATTCCCAACATCTTAACTAAAGTAACTTTTAATCTCTTTCTACAACATTCCTCAATATATACACTTATGCCTACATGTTTCCCCTTTCAAATTGTTGTCCTTTCCAACCCATGCAACCTATGTTTATATGTAAATACCCTCTACATTCTTTCCTTCATGCTTATACATATTTAAAAAAAGACTAAGCACTACTTGCTATTCCTCAGCTCCCATTCTTTTCAACCCACTATGTAGTTGGCATCCTTATTCCTCCTGAGGTTACAAACTTTCTCTCAGTGGTTTACTCTTAGGAAGGTTTCCTAATCTTTTAAAAATTGTCCCCTCTCTAGGATTTGAAACTGTTGGTAACACTGGTCTTTTTTTCTTAACCATATGCCACACTTAATTTGTATCTTTTGAGATTTTCTTTTCTCTCCTTTTCTTTTCTCCACATATTGGTCCTAGGTATTCAACTCTGTACTTGATATTTTTATCCTATATAATCTCCCTTTACAGTTCAAACACTCTCAATGTTATCAAACTTATGATTACATATATCCAGTTGCCTGAAATGCATATTTCTCTATTCAATAGATGCCTTAAAGCTCACATCTTCAGAGCCAAATTCACTCCCCCTTTCCTGGAGATAAACTCTCTTTCAATATTCTCTGTGCTAATCTGGAAAGCTATCTTTCATTGTCATTAAAGATAGAATATTGACAGTCATCCTTGCCTTCTCCATCTTCTGAATATACATTTCTCTTTAATTAGCAGGGACTTCTCAAAGGGTTAATCAGTGGTTCCCAGGCTTAGCTGCTAACTAGGATCACCAGGGGAGCTCTAAAAATATCAGAGATCAATTAAAACAGAATCTCTGGGCACAGAGCTTGGGAACCTGTTGTTCTAACTTGCAAAGATGATTGGAAACTACTTTTTCTCAATATTTCTCAAATGTGACACTTGTGGTTTTACCTACCACTACTCTATCCTTACCATCATGTTTGCATATCTCCTAATTGGCCATTGGTCCTTTAGTATTTTCTATGTCTAATCCATCATCAACGTGGTCATCATTTTCTAACACATATCTTACAATATCATCTCTCTTGCTTCTTCTGTTCCTAACAATTACCCCTGATTCAAAATATGTCAGTGGGTTCTCATAAAAAAACACATGAGCTTATTTTTTAGTTGAGTTTTGCTATTTTCATTCAACATAATTGAAGGGTATTTAGATCCCCTCCCCTGTCTGCATCTCCTCTTATTGCCCCCTGCCAAATTAAGGCCTCTAGAATCTAATTTATGCCTCCAAATGTCCTTTAGTGTGGGTCCATCCACTGGAACCTGGTTAACCTAGCTACCAAGAGTCCCATGTTTGAAAGAAACTATCTCTGCCTCTTCCAGCAGCCACTTGTTACCACAATTTTATTAGGTGGAGTTGGAACTTCTTACCCACTTCCTCATGTCTATACTGGGATTTTTTGTTGTTGTTGTATGTTTGTTTGTTTGAGCTTGCAAGGGACTTGTGCATGCTGACACCATCGTTTGAGTTCATATAAGTGACTGACCAGCTGTCAGGAAAATTCTGCTTCTTTGTGGCCATCCAACACCTTTGCCTCTTGCAATCTTTCTGCCTCCTCTTCCATAACAATTGCTTGAGCCTTGGGAGGCAGAAGTTTGATATGTGTCCTATTTGGGGATAAGCACTCTGTAGCTTCTTGTTCTCTGCAGCTGGCCAGTCATGTGTTTCTGTGTTAATCACTATCAGTTTCATAAAGCAGCTTAATAGCTGTCAGTTTAATATGATAATGATTTAGTAGAAAACAAGTATTAGGTTATCCCTTAAGTCATTGTGACCTATCGAGCCTCAGATTCCTAAGTCTGATGTCAGGTATTGGCTGCATCATAGGAAATGGACCTTTAATCCAACTAAACAGTGGTTGGTTACTGCCATAACATCTGTGCCATTATTGCACTGGTGGGAGTATCTTACCAGGTCAATGGTTCTTACAATTCAGAGGATTCAGAGCTGGGTAAGATTGATTATTTTTCCTTTCCAGTAGCATGCATAGCAAGAAATTAATTTTAAGTTTGACACAGGGTCTCACCACGTAATCCTGGCTGACCTGGCTATGTATTTAGCTATGTAGACCATGATGACCTTAAGCCAATGGAGGCCCACTTGTCTCTGCCTCCTGAGTTCTGAGAATCAAGGTGTGTGCCACCATGATGGTCTACATGAGCTTAAGTTTATTTACTCCTTGCTTGATACTTTTTGCTATTGCTTATCATGTTTTTATTACTATGAAATTAAACTGCTACCTCTCTGTTCATACATGTTTTCTTTACTGTCCCTGCTCATTATTAGTTTTCTGACTAGATGAAACTCCCATGATTCACTGTTAATCTGTCTCTCTTTATCCGTGTCCTCATTTTCTCTCTTTTTCTTCTCTCATTCTTCTCTCTCTCTGATTTTTTTCTTTTTAAAAAATTTTATTGAATTTTTATTTATTTCATACAGAACATTTCAATCAATCTAAATCATCTTTATACTCCCATCCCCACTGGCACCCTCCCATAGCCCCCTCACTGGAATTTAAACATTCTGTCATTTGTGTCCTCAGATGTTAATCAGTGCAAGTTCATCTACTGATGTCTAGTCAGTCTATTCCCTCACTTTAAGAAGACCAACTCTTCCTCACCCAACAATAATCAGTTGCCACTACTTCTTCAGCTAAAACTCGGGTCTGTTGTCCATTTCCCCAGTTCTATCTTGGGTATGGTGGTTTGAATGAGAATATCACCCATAGGCTCCAAGTATTTAAACATTTTGTCCTCTGTTGGTGGTGCTGTTTTGGGAATTCTTAGAAGGTGTTGGCTATGCTAGAGGAAGCCCGTCATTGGGGGCAGGCTTAGAGAGCTCTTAAGCCTTGCCAGATCTCGAGTTGCTCTCTCAATTCCTGTGCCTGCTTGAAGATGTGAGAACTTAGCTTCCACTCCTCCTGCAGCCACATCTGCCACCATGCCTCCCTACCACAATTGACTCTTGCCTGTTGGAACCTTAAGCTAAATAAACTCTTCCTTTTTATAAGTTCCTTTGGTCATAATGTTTCTATCACAGCAATAGAAAAGTAACTAGTATATTGTGTTTTTCTCTGTTTGAGTTTGCATGGGTCTTGTGCATGCTGACACCATTGCTATAGGTTTGTATGAGCAAGGTCCCAGGAGCTTGATGGACTCTATTTCCATATGGTCATGCATCTTCTCCCTGGATCTTACAAAATCTTTCCACCCTCTCTTCTATAATGGTCCCTGAGCCCTGGGTGGGTGAAGTTTAATATAGGACCCCTGTTCAAGGATCAGCATTCTGCAGACTCTTAATCTCTATGCTTTGGCCATTTGTGACCTTTTGTGTACCTGGTCCTCTGTTGCATGAGGGAGCTTCATTAACGAGAACTGAGATATTCATTATTGTCTTCATTACCACTTACACTGTGTTCCATGAACCATAGATGTAAAGGTTGCATTGTAGATGTGCCACTTAGAGTTGGGCAATTCATAGACAATGTCTATGTGCAACCAGTTGTAATACTCTGTAATAGTCTCTGTTATAAAAGCAGCTTCTTTGATGAGTGGTTACTGGGATATTTGTCTGCAAATATAAAGATACATATTTTGCACATATTAAAAAAATATAGTCTTGGGGTTTTCTCTAGATTTATGACCTTTACAGCCATGTGTATTTCGCTATGTCTACAGTACCATATATGTTTCCTCCAATTGAGTGGGGTTTTAGTCCAATTAAGTAGCTGTTGATTGCCCCCAGACAAAAGCACCACTACCATACCAATGTTATATACTGTGCAGGTCATTGATGTGGTTATTTGGTCTTGAAGCTGGTGTTGGGCCATTGATTAATGTTCTCCCTTAGCAGCTTCTATAGTGCTCTCTAAAGATATGAGTGCTACCCTTCAGAGGAAGTGGCTTCCAGGTCAGTTCCAGCTCTACTGCTCCAAATCCTATGTCTGAAGTATGTTTTGTCTTCCACAAGTGGGTCTTACTTTCAAGTTCTGAGAGGCAATCAAGGGACGTGGTAATAGCTTGTGTAATTTTGGAAGCCTCTTGGATGACCCTGAACTCAAAGGAAGATTTCTCCTGTCTGGCACTGTTTCTTGTTATGTAGGCTTTAGCTATACACACGGACTCATGCAGAGATACTGTATGTATAATTTGTCATTAGGTTGTTGGACTAATATGATTCTCCCTGTTTTTTTTTTATACTAGTTAGGCATTATTTATCTCTCCTCTCTCTCTCTCCATCTAACCCTCATGGTATCTCCATTTAAAGTGTCCCAGTTTTTTCCATTTCTCCCTTGATAATATCAGTCTCCTATGATCTCACCTCTCTTGAGCAACTTCTTTCCCTTTATCTCCAAATTTCCTTGTGTAATCCTCCCTGTTATTGCCCATTTAAATAAATACCCCCATGTTATCCATTTCTCTATTAGTAACACCCGTCTCCTACTGTGCTTCTCTCTGAGGTTCCTTCTTTTTCTTTACCTCCTTGGTTCCTTTTAATTCTCCTGGTCCCTGGGATTTATTTATTATTTACTTTATTCTTTCTTTCTTTCTTTCTTTCTTTCTTTCTTTCTTTCTTTCTTTCTTTCTTTCAACTATTTTTAAACAGGGTTTTACTCTGTAGCTCAGGCTGACCTGGATCACTAGATAGCCTCAAACTCACTGAAATCCTTCTGTCTCAGGTTCCTAAGTGCTGGAATTATCAGGCTTGTCCCACTATACCTGGCTAATCCTACTTTGGCTTAATAATTAATTGTTTCTATCTCTGTTGGCTGCCTTTCCTCAGTTTCTCATACTGACCTTTTCTTAAGAAACTTAGCTTTCAACACTTCGAGTAGAATGATCGCTTATGTGCTTACTTTCTCTTTGTGAAGGACTGACAATGATGTTTGTATTTGCTGGAGTCGAGCATAATTTTGTCATATATGTTCAAAAGAGAATTATGGGATTTTTCTGGATGATTATGACAAGTCTTAGCAGCAGTGTCATTTCCTGTGCTTCTGTACATTACAGCTGAACCTGGACACTTGGCAGAAGCAGCTGGCCTCCTGCTGCTTTCGGACTTTGTCTTTCTGCCATCAGCACAAATAGTTCAGCATGAAGGTTATGGAAGTACAGGAGATCCTGCTTTTCAACAAAGTTATGCTATAGTAGAAACTTCCTTGTAATTCATTCCATATTATATAAAAGGAATTGAAGAAGAAAGGGAACCACTGTTGGTTCGACAAGTCTAGCTTTCTGACCAGAAGAATGGAAGAAACTAATTTATCAATGGGTTTCCAGGAGTAGGAAGAATAACCATGTATTTACCAGCATTAACTGTCCAGTGGAGCAGGCAGAGAAGTTCATGGGCTGGATGAGTCTACTGCAGACTCTGCAGGTCCTACAGTAAGAGTAGCACAAGTCTAAGACAATCAGCCAGTGACAGCCCAAGGGTCAAGTTCTAGCAGAGTCCTGTCTCCCTTTACCTCTTATTCCCTACCTTTCCAGGACTTTCAAAAGGAGACAGACATGATATTCCCCTGGGCTAGATCTGTCACTCTACCAGACTCACAGGGCTCATGTCCTAAAAGTTTGCACCTAGGGATATTTACTTCCTACTTAACCAATTATGTATGTCCTTGGAATAGGAAGATTGCATGGGGAGAAAGGATGTGCTTTTTGCCCTACCTTCTGTCCTGTTCTAGACTGTCTCTGAGCCAGGGGCACTTTACATGTATTCTCACACATAAGTTCATACCCACAAGCACCTGTACAAGCTTCTCTCTCTTCCCCACTCCGACCCGTTCAGCTGCTGTTGCCTCCCATTTTAGACTGGTATTGAATCTTTCCTAGGGAAGGGGAAGCCCTGGCTAGAGGCAGCCTTCTATACACTCTAAAGCTAGTAAGTCCCTGGAGGGGCCTGACAATGAGTGGTGGGTCACACTGATTTATGATACTAAAATCTTAACTTCAACTCCTTGCTCCCCCCAAAAGAGGGTTATCAAATAGACGAGTGAGTGAGTAGTTTGAAATAAAAATTGATAAAGATAGATGCCCAATACATTTTGTTTCTCAAAACAATCAACACTGATTTTTTTGCATCATTATATTATTTCTTATCACCAATTAATTTACTGTTAGTTTGGGGTTATAACTTATGGGTTTTTTGGGGGGGAGTGTTCTTTTGAGACATGATCTCCGTGTAGTCCCAGTTGGCCTGGAACTCACTATGTAGACCAGGCTGGCCTTGAAATCACAGAGCTCCACCTGCCTCTGCCTCCCAAATGCTGGGATTAAAGACAAACCCCACTAAGCCTGGCATCACTTATGTTTTGATGACCAAATCACCATGGATAAATTTGCAAATCTCAGATCTGTCTAACTGAGTCAAGTGATCCTTGCCAAGATCTCCATCACCCTTAAGAAATCTGAATTAATACTTGTATTTAAAAATGAAAATTCAATATTGTATTAATTTCACATAAATCAAAATGTATTAATACTGTAGAGAAATCATTATAATAAATTCCTTTTTATAGTAAATTCTTTTAACTTCCTTAAAATGTTGAAGTGCAAGAAGCGGATGTCTATACTTTTCTGAATGAAGACATTATGGAAACATGGAAGATAGACTGTGAAATATGAAGCATGCAATGAGAGTTGAGGAATATAGAACTGAAAAAAAGTAGGAAGTTGAAACCAAAGCTGAACTTTTAGTTGACTTTATTGCTTAACAGAAAAATAAAGTACACTGCCTTCCAAACTTTTGTATTTAAGTTCTGGCCTTAAGTTCTTTATAAGAAATATTTGTGGAACTTCTCTTGAAGACTATTTAGAAGAAGCTGGTTCTGATCGCTATTCAGTTTGTCCCTCTGACTTTTTTATTTTTAGCCTGAAAAATCAGTGGTAAAGGCTGAAGTGTTAACATCCACTTGTAATATGAATTAACTCGAAGGGCAGGCGTCAGGTACTGGAACTGTACTGATGAGAACTTCAATCTTAGAGGAAATTGTGGAGCCACAATTTTCACCTATATGCTCTACTCTCAGACTCTTTGTACCTCAGAAGAAATAGTGTTTCATTGTGTTTAAGCCATTGTTTGTTTTTCTTGTTGCTTAGTAAGGATTTCAGTCCAGCTCCAATTAGGACTCAGAATCTGGTTATATTTGATGACCATGATTCAGCATCCTTCACTGACAAGAGTTACTGTATGCTAAAGAATGGATAGTTGCATATTCTTCTTAGCAAGGAATAACTTACTAAGCCCAAACATGACAAGATATTATTGCTCTTATTTCTAATGGTGATTTTGTGCCCACATTTTCCCTGGGAGATTAGCATACTTTTATGCTATTCTGGTTTTGTGTGAGAGCACCTATTGAAGATCTACTAGAAAAGACTTGCAAGTAGATTTCAGGCAGGAAAAATTAACAACTTGCTTGGAATTCTAAAGTAAGTGAATTCTCCATTGTGGAAAATTGCAAGAGTTTTGCTTTTCTATATGACATCCTTAAGTTGCCCACTAAATGAGTCAACAGTGATTTTAACTAAAAATCTACCAAAATGTTATTAGTGTTCAGCTATCTAGTCAACTCAGATCTAACATCACAAGGGCCACTTGTGAATTAGAAGAAAATAGAAAAAATGTAAAAGGAAATATTGGGCAAAACTGAAATATTTTCCCTAGAGAGTTCCATGCTGTTTCCCCTCTGAAGAACATTTGCTATGTTTTAACAGTAACATCATCTTCATTTTCCCAGTGGACACCAACTTCTTTGCACATATTTTAATGCTTGATATTAATACTCAAATTACAAGTGTTCATCACTCTGGAAACTTTCTTAATTGTTCCTGCCATAAAACCTCTCACTTGAGTCTTCACATGTGCTTATGGGCAGTTTGATTATATTTTCCACTCACTGGCCACTCTAGTACTGACAAGACATTTCAGGTCATGGTCCCACCATTTCCCTAGTCTCTTAGTGACACTGCATTCACTGTAAACTACACAGGGCTGGAGACTGCCTTATTTGCTAGAACTGAGCATACCATTTGTTTAGGCAGCTATGTCAGCTTCAGGTACTACTGCTTATCCCAAAAGCATTAAGACAACTTTCCTTGTGCTTTCATTTATTTATTTATGCAGTCTTTTCTTCACAGTATTGCTTGTGCCTCACTTTCCCCCAGCAGTCTTTATTCTGCCGTGCACATTACATCTTGCTAACAAACAGGAGGGCTCAGCCCCATCAGCTCATCAGACTTCACCAAACCCTGAGTTGCAGACTGAGCTCAGCTGGGGCCCATGTTATTCCACAACTTAATTTCAACTCTGGATGGAACTGATTAATAGGTAGTTGGGAATGAAGCTGTAATTTTTTAATTATATGCATATACATTCATACATATCAATGCATATATGTGGATATATACAGCACACTTTATGTGAGGTTTGTATTTATTTAGAAGCTTGGTGATTATTGCTTTTTTTTTCAACAGTCTACAAGAAACACTGCCTTAGACATGTTTGGTTGCTGTCCTGGATAGAAGCGTTTGGCAGCCCAAGGGAGAGGAATTGCTTATGTCTGGACCTGTACAGTGTACAGAAAGACTGTAAGATGAAGGCTTGCCATTTGTATCAACATCATGTGCTTGATACATTGTCATCTCTTTCAGTTACAAAGTGCAATTTAAAAGGAATAGTATATGTAGTTTACTTAGTTTCCTCTTATCCAACTGAGATGATGAGTAATATCCTTAATTACAATGTAGAGCTGGTTTTATACAGCCAAACCTTCTACACATAGTTTTGGATCTTTTGGATTGATTCTAAAGGTGCGTTTTAAGTACATAGGGGATGTAGCCCTTCTTTCTACAGTCTGTGCTTAATGGATGTAGTTAGTATTGCAATGAGTAAGGGAGATGTGGATGGCGGGGTAGATATGGAGAGACCAGTACATTTACATAGTGTAAAGCAATGAAGTACTCTTCAAATACTGACATGGAAATAGTGACAGAAAACATTACTTCCCGAATCATATTTTGTCACCGGACTGCTTCAAGGACATATTGTTGGTTTCATCAAATGAAAAATTACCTATCTGAAATTTAGGCTTATATGACAACTTAAGGACCTTCACAGTAATAATCACAGTACTAAAATACTTATCATGAAGTGGGCAGAACCACTGAGAAACATTTTGTCTGGTTAACTAGTTAGAGAAAGATTATATATATACATTATGCATAGTATTTTTAAAAGATGCAAAGTACCACATCCAGAAGCCCAAGGTTTGAAGTGTATCCAGTATCATCATCAGCAGTGGATAAAAATGTTTCGAAGCATGAAAATCCAAAACAATAGTAGAGTTCACCATGGAATGGACCAAAAAAAAAAATGTTTGTTTAGTATATGATCATGTTGACAGATTCCGAAATAGCCTTTTCATCTTTAGAATAACCAGCTTTGTTGCCGTCTATATGGACAAAAGGATGGAGTCACAGAAAGGTGAATATTATTAGCGAATAGCAGAAACAGTGTTGTCATGAAAATGGAGACTCATATCTGTGGAGTAAAGATGACTCAGACAAAACACAACAGCTAAGTTCTCTTCAGTGATTTACGCAGAAATTTGTAGCGAATGAAAAGGTGCAGCACATGTACTAGCAAGTCCCACTGTGTGACGCTTTTACGGGCCTGGCACGATTAGCAGAGACTATTTGGCCAGCGTTTGTCAACTGTTTGCTTTCTCATCAGTCTGATGTTTGTTCTGGAATCCCTCTAGAACTAGTAGTAAAAGGGAAACATTTCAGAAATTTAGGAAGTTTTAGTTGGCAATGAGGTCTCACCCTTTGCCTACTCTATGTGTGGCTTACCCCTTCATTCTAGAAGCTTGGGGACTGTTGCTCTTTATTTGACAGCCAACCAAAAACACTGTCTTAGACTGGTTTGGCTGCTGTCCTGGGTAGCAGAGTTTGGCAGCCCTAGGGAGATGGATTTCTTGAGCCTGGGACCCGCCCAGAGAAGAGATGCAACACCCTGGCATCCTGTACTCTGTTGCTATGAAACAAAGACTAGGAAGGTGAGCAGGCAGGAAGTCCCGCCTTTTAGCCCCAGTTGGCTTCGGCTCCCGCTCGGGGCGCTCACGCCCACCTGCGCACCCTTCATTGGTTAGCTTTCCTGTGACTTCCCAGTCTTCTCCAGTTCCTTTCTCTCTCCTATTTTCGTTACCAGGGTAGCCTAGGCCCACTTCTCTCTGAGTTCCCTCTCCGTGTGGGACGCACCAAGAGCGCGGGCCTTCCTCTGGGGCCTTTGTGTACTGTGGAGGACGTGGACCCTGGGGTAGCACGGGGAGGACGGGCGCGTGTCCCGCATTGGCTCCACCCGCTGTCCTGTAGAGAGCCAACCAGCGGGATTGGTCAGTTGGCTCGAGGCCCCGCCCCGGACCCGCCCCGCTCCCGTGTCTCTGGGATGGTTCAGGGGTGGGGCTGCCAGCCGATGGTCTCCTCCTCCGGCGGGCGCTGCGGCGGCCTCCCGAGAGTGGCGCGGGACGGGACGGGTGTGGAGCTGTCTGCTGGGTGATTGCCGCGGCCCGCGTCCGGGTGGCCCAGCTCTCTGTGGCTCCTTCCCTGAGAGGTGCTGTTACGGCGACTGCACGGAGTCCTCGCCGAGCCACTCCAGCACTCGAGCTGCGTGCGCGTGGAGTGGGATCCGCGATCACGAGTGGCTTGGACGGCCGCGACCCCCGAGGCTCGGAAGGGACCGAGCACCGCGAAGCTCTGCGCCGCTTGCTGTCCGGGGCTGCTCAGCTGGGCGCGGGCTGTCGGCGAGAAGGGACTGCCCCGGCTTCCAGCTGCTGTCGCCTCTGTGGACCTGAGCGCCGTGGGGATTTAAAGAGCGGAACCGGGCCAACCGGGGGCCCGGGAGGGGGCAGGCGGAGGCCGACCGCAGCCGGAGAGAGGTGCGTGTGCCCTGGTGCGGGGTCTGGCGGGCTGCGGGGTTCCGGGGCCAAGGTTGTGCGTCCTCGCCGCGTTCCCGTCCCCTTCCCGCACTCCACTGTGGCAGGCTAGAGGCCCGAACCAGGAGGGGACACAGGCGTCCTGAAACAAAGCTTCGGATCTCCCCTATCTCGTGTGGGGGAGACCAGGTACCACTCCAGAAGAAGTGAACTCTGAGGTTCGTGCCGGCCCTTGCGGGGTTCTCAGCTTGTTTAAAAAACTGTTGGTTGCTTTAGGGGAAAACTACTCATTGCGTGTTTAGAGAACTTGTTTCTGTGTCCATAGTTTTGGCTTTATCCGGAGGACATACAAGTCCTCCGCCTTTGTTGACAACAGACGTGTCCCTTCTGCATGTGCTGAGCACTTTACATTTATGTAATAACTTGGCGAAATCTAACAGCCTGCAAGTGGGGTTTCTGACTGAGTTGCCCAGTGCGTTTTAGGGGTTGCAGTTGTAGTGTTTTGCGCCGGGATTATAGCAGATGTGGGAGAGAACACTGTGTTCTTATCTAGTTTGGGAGAGACCTGTTAAAAGTTCTGTTGCTGTTGGTAAGCTGTTACTGTTTGGAAAACGAGGATGATGCATCTTTAACTCTTAAAATTCTAAAAGCAAATCTAGGGTCCTTGCTTCTAAATTTTATCCTGTGTACTTTGGTGAATGCAGTTATGCAGGGCTACTGAAAAGTTGACTCTGGGACCCTTAATTTTTTTTTTTTTTTCCTCATTGATGACAGAGAATATTGTTAGTAGGCACAAGTTAGTGTGTTTATTTTCCTGTTGGGAAAATACTTTTACATCTATTCTTCTTTTTGAAATCCGCCTCGTAAAGGACTAAGATTCCAGATGGCAAATTCTATGAATGGCAGAAACCCTGGTGGTCGAGGAGGAAACCCCCGCAAAGGTCGAATTCTGGGGATTATTGATGCTATTCAGGATGCGGTTGGCCCCCCCAAGCAAGCTGCTGCGGATCGCAGAACTGTGGAGAAGACTTGGAAGCTCATGGACAAAGTGGTGAGTTGAGTGTGTGTACGTGGCCCTCTTCACCTGGATGTGGTTTCGCCAGATTTATTCATATTGTTAACAAGAATTATTGTTATTGCAAGAATCTTTGGATTTGTGTTATTTTTCTACTCTGTATTTTGAAAAGTTGGATTCAGAGAAAGGATTTTTTTTTTTCCTTTTATCTTTTGTCCTGCTTTTCAAAGTTCAGAGTTCCTCTGTATAGCTCAGATATGCAAAGTTTTTACCTTTGGCTGCTGTTTGTGGGTGTATGGCCATGGTACAGCTTAGAGGTGTTTGTTCAGTCTTACTTGAGATTGTGTTGCTCTTAGATAACAAAAGGGTACAAACAAGTATCTTAACAAAAGTCTATGCTGGAGCTCTTATGACAGCCACATGTGCGGTGTTGAAAAATGTTCAGTAGAGAAAGAACAAGTCCTCAAGAGAGGATGCAGTATTTGAGAGTTTTCTTTTTTTAAAAAATATTTTATTTTTATTTTATGTGTATGAGGGTATTGCCTGCTTGTGTGTAAGTGCACCTGTGTTGTGCAATGCCTGTGGAGGTTAGAAGAAGGTATTGGATCCCCTGGAACTGGAGTTATGGACGCTTGTTAACTGCAGTGTGGGTGCTGGAAATCAAACCTGGGTCCTCTGCAAGAGCAGCCAGTGCTCTTAACTGCTGAACTATCTCTCCAGCCCCTGAGAGTTTCTATTTTTATCTGTGTGAATCCATCTTCATTAAGAAAGTTTTTCTGTACTGTTAATGGTGTCATTACAGTTTCTTTCATCTACCATTCCATTTTGAAACAGGAAACCTTTTTGTACATTGTTTACTGTGAAAGGAAAATTTATGTTGGGGGTTGTGGGTCTAAGAGTATCAGAAACTTCTGTGGTTTCTTCTTGTTGCTTTTAGATGAGCTCTAATTTCACAAGAAGAAACCAAGCTGGATTCAGTTCTCAGAAAAGTCCAGTTAAAAGGGCAGCATAAGTATCTTACAGAGATCAAGTGTAAAGCTGTCAGGACTAACTAGGGTTGTGGACTAAACATGATAACTTGTTGCTTTGCAAAAATTCATACTTTTTGATTTTGAAGCAGTTGAACTTTGCTGCCTGTTTTAGAGGGTTAAAAAAATTCTTCTTCGTAAAGGATAAGCCAAAGTTTGTATAAAATGATATGGTTGTATTTACCTTTTTTTAGTTTGTTACCAAAGACAAAATTGGCTCCAGAGAAGCCACTGTGAGTAGCATTAACAGTGTAAGGTGACAAGATTTGTTTTGTTTTCATTTATCCTATGGAAACACAGCTCAGGTAACTGAGTGGTGGGCCTGTCATTGGATGTCCATTGGTGTCAAATGCAGCACCAAAATACTTTTTTCCAGGTAAATATCCTTAGTTTTGGGCTTCAGTGTGACCTAGTTAAGCTTCTGCCAAGTTTTTCATATTGTTATATTAAAGTTTCCAGACAGAATGATATCATAGTGTCAGAACATTGCAACTTGCTGCTTGGGGTCAGGTTTTGGTTTTAGCATTGGACGCTTAAGAATGAAGAATATGCAGCTGGAAAAACTGCATATTATTTGGCAGGCACAATACCAGCTGGCTGGCTCTGCTTTTCTATGGATTACATTTTGAAAGTCACCCTTATTGGCCAAATCATTAGTTGAGTGTAGAAGAAGGAATTCAAGGCTCTTTGCAAGTTATCTGTTATGTAAATAGGCAACAGTGGGTTAGATTTTACAGAGGAGACATTCCTTATCCACATCACTCCTTTAGGTGGTCATAATTTGTAAATTTACGGTTGAAGGATAGAACATTGACGTCAAATAAAAAAAGATTTATAAAAGGAAGTGGTGTGCAATACTTGCTATAAAATCATTAGTGAAACAGTAAGAAAAATGGGGTACATAACTTTGTTCTATTACTGCTTGTTAACCTAAGTTTTATCCACGTTGAATTATTTCATCATGAGTTATGGTAAAGTGGT
Organism: Nannospalax galili; assembly: GCF_000622305.1. Classification (NCBI taxonomy): domain Eukaryota; kingdom Metazoa; phylum Chordata; class Mammalia; order Rodentia; family Spalacidae; genus Nannospalax; species Nannospalax galili. The sequence continues at coordinate 245,450 of NW_008352832.1, read as the reverse complement.
TGATAGTTAAACTGCCATTGTTTATTTTATTAACCATTTTGTGAGTTTAGGTTTAGCCTTTTCAGTTGAGTTGGACACACAGTGAAATCTCTTACCCGAAATCTCTACTTAGTGGGATGTGGGTGTGGGTGTTGGCAAAGGTGCATCACCATGACTTTCCTGATTCATTTTCATTATTCATCCAAGATGACAATGGTGAATGCATCTGTGGGCTTTGTGGAGAAAACTCACATACATCATCATAAGAGTTTGGTGTGTTTATTTCTACTCCATCACACAGTAAGAGAACACTGAGTTTTACTAATTGGCAACATGCTTTATTGAAGTGTGTAATATAGAAGCCTTTTCCATATGACTTCATCTTTTTTTATTTGTCAGTAATAAAGGAAACGGGTCATAATATCAACACTGATGATTTCTTCAGGAACTTTATTCTTAGTACAAAGGTATTAACTTTTGACACAGTACCAGCTTCTTAAAAATAGCTGCAATAGTATGAGTTGACTTTGTGAATAACAGAACAAAGAAACTTTCAGGTCTAATTGCTTGTTAAGTAAACACCAGGGCTAAGTGTGAAGTTTTCTTTAGGAAGCCTCTTCCCAAGGGCAGATCTATTACTTAGAAGCAACTGTTAAATAACATAATTTATTTTATAGTGAATCAGCCTTAGACTATAAAGAACATAGCTTATAAGTTCATTACCCCTTGCTCTCTAGAACTTAAGATGGTCAGCTGAGAATTCAATTGCAACTGATTTCTCTGTTTTCAGAGAGCAGGCAATCTAGGCATTCTTTCTAATGTCCTTGAGAATCAGAGAAACCAATTGCTCAGTTGTGTTCATAGTAAGATATGTCAGGTTTTGTAATATCAGTAGCACAGAGTTCATATAATACAGGCACTGACAAAGGGGCCCGTAGCCTATCTCAAAGCACCCCATTTAGACAAATTTTCTGGCTTTAACTCTATTTATGAGTCTCAAAGACTGACCGCCAAACTTGCAAGTCACCAGGTGAAGGCCTCTTTGATACTGTGACAGAACTCTTCCCATGAATACACATCTAGGCTTAAAATACAAACAGAATGAAATGTTGTTTCAAACTTGTTATAGATATGGTTTCTTAAACACTTAATACATATTTGTGGATGATCTGTTATGTGTTACAAAGTGATTAGTGCTGGAGGTATAAAGCTAGATAAGGTGTAACCCTGCCTTTGACCTGGAAGAAACCAGGAGAACATCAGAGCTGTGGGTTTGCATAGACAGTTGACATGGGGTATGGCCCAGCTGGAGTACAGACCCGAACCATGGTGGCCGAGTAGAGCATACCTATCTTACTTTGGCTGCTGTTTGGCCTTTTGGCTGGATTCTGCTGGCTCTAGTCTTTTAGGAATAGCATTATTGTGCTCTTATTGAAATACTCAAATGAGGGTAAGGAAATGGTTGCTAATCAGTGTGGTCAGAGTCATAATTTATTAATATGAGGCTCCTGAGTGTGGTTTGCACAAGATTCTTAGCCAGGTGATAGAAAACAGAAGAAACAATTTTCCATTTAACAGATGCACTGAATGTACATGGATGCCTGGGAAATAAGAAAATAATTATTTGATGCTGAAGAGCAAAGCAACTTGGGTACTTGCCTACATTTTTGTCTTGCTGTCCTTGTCATTTATTTGAAGTTAAATTACTATAAGCTTTAAAAGCATTTAGAAAACAATGATGCCAAGAAGTATTTTCCTGCCTTTTACTCATAGTACATTTAATATATTGCTTAGACTTGAAATACAATTTATTCTCTCTCTGTAATTTTACCAGAATGAAATTTAAAGTTTGATTATCAGTGAAGTATGGAATATATATACGTATACATATGTATATATATTTCATATATATATAGAAGTAGTACTATAATAGTACTTTTTAAAGTTCAGTTCCTCATACCTCTGAAAAATATTCTATAAGGCATAAAATGTAGGTCTCCCTCCTCCCTACTACTGGAAATCAAATGCATACTAAGCAGGTGTGTTGTCTCACTCTCCTGGTTTATATCCCCAGCCCTCTTTTTATTTTATTTATTTATTGTTTGTTTGTTTGTTTGTTTGTGATAAGGTCTTACTAAGTTCCCCTGGTTGGCTTTGAACTTGTGAACCTCCTGTTGTAGCCTCCTGAGTAGTTGGGATTATACTATATCACCAGACCTGGAAGGTGATACAATTTTAGATACAAATTGTTTTTGTTGGTTTTGAGAACCTTTCTCTTCTAGGGTCTTGAAATGAAATATCACTGATTTGTAATCTTGATATTTCCTTTTCTTGTTTGAAGTCATTCTTCATTAGGAGAGTCCTGGAACTTACTAGGTTTTGCTATGGTATAATGACACTTACTGATTTAGATTTTGAATTCATGCTGAGTTAAATGAAATGATCTCTAAGTTTGCTACTTTTGATGCCTAGGAAGAGCTTTATTTGCTAAAGTAAAAAGGTTTAACAGAATTTTACCAAGGGTTATCTTAGCTTATCACTGTAGTAGAAAGCATATATATAATAGAAACTTAAATTGACAGTAATTTTTTGACTTAAAATATTTTACTATTTAGATTTTGAATCAACATCTTTCTTTCAAAAGTTGTTCTAGATGCACTCTGTTGATTTCCATACTAATTATTTCAAATCCTAGCGACAGACATCATTTATAAATAACTGAGTCACATAGTACACTGTAAGATGTGGTATATTACAATATGAATTTCTGAATGTCCTAGTGGGTGGAGGTGACTGCCTCTTGCTGAGGGTGGTAAGTTGGTGTAGCATGAAGCATCAAGAAGGGACTGTATATGTGTTCTAGAAGGTGGTTTGGATTCCAGGAGATAGAAGGTATATTTGTCTGAAGGAGTGATGGTAGGAGGTTGAGTAAGAGAAGGTAAATTAGAAGAAGACCTTGGAAGTTTTGATAGTGTCAAAGAATTTGGATTCTTTATTTGGCTGGCTTTTGAGCAGGGAAATGAAAAATGAAGGCCATTTCTTCGTGCGATACCCTGCTGACCATGTGGTTGGAGCCATACTGAAGAAGATGGATGTAGGAATGAGGATCAAGAGGAATTAAAAAAATCTGGTAAGAAATAATAAAGGACTGATGTAGAGAATTGACAGTTGGTATAGCAACTGTTGCTGCAAAGGTAGAAGGTTGTTTGGAAGAAAATCTGCAGCTCTTTGTGAACCTTGAGGGGTGGAGCATAAAAGAGAAGGTGAAGTGAAAGTGACTCGAGGTTTTCAGCTTAGTTGACTCTGAAGGCTGTGATGCCCCTAAAGAGATTAGGAGTAGAGAGGAAGGAGAAGACTGCAGGTGAGGGTGGTGTATGTGCATTTGCTTAAGGGCATTCTGAGTCCAATCTAGCAGAGCAAAGTAGATTTTGAAGTCAGAAAGTTGAATATGTAATTCAGAGAGAAGTTGAAACTAGAGACACATATTTGGTAGTTCTGTTTGTAGGTGTGACATCGCAAGCTATGGAACTGTGAGAGTTATAATGCAGGGCAGAAGAGAGGCAGCGACAAAGGCAGAGAAGCAATTTTGTGGAGTATGAGGAGTATTTATTTAGGATGGCAGTGAAGTGATGAGACTCTTGGTCAAGAACAGGAATGGAGAGGTAGAAAAAGAATAACAGGAGGATATTGTTAGGAAGTAATTTAAGGCATGATATTTGTAGTGTTTCAGCCATGTCTTAAAATTGTATATTATAGGCCAGCCTTCCAGCAATGAATCAGTTAAATAATATAAATATAAATGAAGTCTGTTGTCATATTTACATTGACGATCATGTGAAATGCGTGCTGTGATGTCAGTGGTGGTGCTGCTACTTTCGTCTGCTCTGCTTCAGCAAATTTAAGGTTTACTTTTAAAATAGGTTTGCAAATTGCTAGTCTTTTCCTAGTAATGAAAGAAATTTGAGATAATACCTGAGCAAATTTTATAGCTTAGCACATTAACATTTAAGTAATTGTTAAGCTGACTCAAACTACCACATAATAGCAATTAAAGTAGTCATTAGTGAGCCTGACCTGGTAGCACAAACCTTTAATCCCAGTACTTGGGAGGCAGAGGCAAGTGGATCTCTGTGAGATCCAGGCCGGCCTTGTCTACGTAACAATATGTAACAAGTTCCAGGCCAGCTGGGGCTACAAGGAGACCCTGTCTTAAAAAAAAAACTTTAAAAAAAAAAAAGAAAAAAAAAAAAAGAAAAAAAAATTGTTAGTATTGTAGCTGTTAAAAGATGGGTGGTTTTATCCCTAATTCTTTTCTTAAGTCTCTCAGGTTTTAAGAAGCTAGAAGATTGCATGCAGCTGGCAGAAGTAGTGACCTGGTCCTAGCCTTGTGACCTGTACAGAATACTCCAGACTTTTCGGGTTTTGTATAAAATGAAGAAGTTTAGCAGCTTAAGGAACTTTTAAAAATCATGATCCCCAACAAAGTAGCCAGGGTCCTTTTCTCATTCTTGGACTTTGCTGAAATCTGCAAGGACGTTTCCTTGTTGTGATGGAATATAAAACAGGGAAGGGAAAGGAGCATGAAAGAGAAGTGAGTGATGGATCAGTACTGGGCTCTCTGCAGAATAGTTCACAGGTCTTTCTCTAAGAACTGCAAAAACCAGTGATGCTTCAGGAAGAAACCTGCCCAGAGTTACACAGCCAGTGTGTGGCAGAGCCAGAGCCTGGGCTTGCTTAAGTCTAACGTCCGTGTTCATTGTAGGAAGACAGTAATGCACGGTGGTATAGAATATTCATTCTCTTAAAGGAGATAAACATAAAGCATATTTGTTATTTACATTTGGTATTGTCAAAACCTTCTCTAAACTTTATATTCAGTTTCAGTGAAGGTTATTCAGTAATTACACAGATAGCTGATAGGTATTTTTGTTTCCTGAGAAGTCTTTCCTTTTGTCCTCTCTCATATTTATTCTCTTTTTCTCTTCTCTATCAAATACTCATTGTACATCTCCTTATACAAAGTAAGAAAGATAGACCAGTGGAGAAAAAGGTATATTCTCTACCTTGATGAGGTAACATTCTCTGGAAGAATGATAGAGAAAAGATGAATACACAACTGATATTTTAATTATGATTAGTTGGTTTGTTAGTGGTACTTCTTGAATTGTTCTTCTAAAGAAATCATCACTGAAAAAAAAAGGACTTAGAAGAATTCTAATCATGTTGAACTCATGATCAAGTGTACATAGTTTACATGTTAACATTATTTTGCGCAATTAATATTCTATAAGGAGTGTTGTATTGTTTTATACTTACTATATAATATTATTTATGTTGTTCTAGGTACTTTAATCTTTTATGCTTTTGTATATTTAGGAAGTTGATGAATTGAAATGAAAAGAATTTTAAGAACTGTTGGATGCCTTTTATTATGACATTCTTTTATGTTTTTGAAGTAGGAAACCTCTGATAATGTTTATAGAATGAGGGCAAGGCTTTCTTACTACTATCTTTAAAAGGTGAGATACATGGGGCTAGGGGTTTAGCTCAGTGGGGTAGAACATTTTCTTAGCCTGAATGAGACTCTGGGTTCAATCCCCAACACCACACATACACACACAGTATATGTATTTCATTCTGAGAGTTTAATGACTTGATTCAGTATCATTGAGTGTTTCATGAAATGAGGTATATTTCTAAATGAAAAGTATTTATGGTGTAGAAACAATTCCTTACTATTGAAATTTCCATTTGTTTTTATGAAATTTCTTTCATAGATTTAGGAGCAGGCTCAAACCTTGTTTGTAAGAAATGCTAGTTGATGTAAAACCTCTTTATTACCTTTTGGCCATGAATTTTCATTAAAGCACAGCCAGAAATCTTTTTTAAAATGAGTGTTCCAAGATTAATTAATGGCTTGAAAATTTTTCTATTTTTATATTTGTGCCTTTGTTTTGATATAGTTAAAAATGTATAATCATGTGATTACATATATCCATATTTATTGAAATATAGTATTATGCTTTTTATATACTTGAAACAATGTAGGCTATATGAACACAAAGAATCTCCTTAAACATCTTGAAATACAAGAGTTGGTTATGTTAAAGAGATCGTGATTCTTAAGCCAAACATCAGGGTTCTGAGAGGTAGGTACCCTTAGCAAGTTACATTTCTGTGCTTTAGTGTTGTCATGTCTGAAAGAAGCTATTGCTCTTGGTCATCTCCAGTGTTCTCTTTAGAAGTATAAAAACCTGTGGGTCAAGGACTATAATGGAATTTTCAGCCTGAATACAAACCTTATTTACTTCTTAGTTCAAAAGAAAACAGTCATCTTATTAATGAATTAATTCTTCTATGTATCATTCAGTGCCCTAAAATGTTCATCATTGTATAATGTCACTATGGTTTTATTTCTTTTAGAAAGCTCTTTTGTTTTGCCACCAACTTTCATTCTAGGGAGCAACTTAGATATTTCTAGAGGAGGTCTAACCTTGTGGTTAGCTTGATTTTTCTTCTTAATGCATTGTTGGTAGAAAAGCTATTTTTCTTTCCTTGGCTTTTGCAGCAAGCACTCAATAAATATTTATTGGATAGAATTGAATTTGATCTGCTTAGAAGTCATAGTCCTGGGGTAGGATTATTCATTTTCAGTAGGAACAGTCATAAGTCACAGGGTTTAGTAGTAATCCAGCTGATGAACTACACACTCAGGGGCATGCGGCAGCTCAGCTCTGTAAGTTGTACTTCTTGTTTGTGCACTTAGAGAGAACAGTGTAGCCTGCAGAGCTCTGATGCATGGACTGATTCCAGCCTGATTCAGATCCTCTGTTACTATTAACCAGCAGATAGCCTTCTTTTGTACCTGCCTTTTAGCCTAACTGCATTTACCCCTTATCATGGTGTCTCTTAAGCCTTTGCATATTGATTCACCTGGAATATTCCTTTCTGCAAATTTAGGTCTGCTTCTCTTGATGCTCTTGTGAGTATGATTGAGCTGCTGCTTTCCTCTGCAGAGCTTTGTAAGAGCCTGCAATTCTTCCTTAAGTCACCAGACTCTCCCACTGAATTCCCTCTTCCTGAAAGAATGCCTGACAAGTAAACCTCTTTAAATTAACAAATGGGTCCTGAAGTTAATGCAGATTTGCAAATGAAGTAAATAAAAATGGAAATGAGTTTAGAAGGGATCATTAATTATATGCCTAATTCTAATTAAATTGTAATATAGTTAGGAAGAAGAGGAGTCTAAGATTCAGAAGATGCAGGCTCTTGTGTTGGACTAATGGCTTTTTAATTGTCCCATATAGTAGTTCTTAGTTTTTCTTTTAAATCTGGAAATGAATATATTGGATGAGATCCTTTGTAAGATTCCTTAGAGCAAAAATTACATTGTTCCTTAAGTTAATTATAGAGAACTAGGTCTCCTTTGCCAGACTCTGTAAGGCAGGAAGTATGTTCCAGTCATCCATAATTTCTTGGCACTTGCCTTAGTACATAGTATGTAGTAGTTAGTCAAACAGTTTTGTCCAATAAAGCAATACATTACCACATGAAATTATAATTTTACAAAAAGCAAGTGACAAAAAAGTCAGGTACACAATTTTGAGTTAGATACCTATAAAACTCAGAAGTATCTGTCAAAGAACTTGTGATGTCTAAAACAATGGTAGCTGTATTTTTCATTTAGTGGTTAAGAAAATAGCCATTTGAGTAACTGATTTTGAAGCAACTCTTTCCCCCCTTTACAAGCTAGTAATTTATCAACCTGTGACCTCTTTTAGAAGTGTATGTTGCTGAAATTAGGTTGTGGCTGCTGTAAGAGGTCAGTGACAGTATTCTGGAAATTTGTGTATGTCCATGGTTTCTTGTGGTTTAATGAATTGGAAAACTGGAACTGGTCAGATGGCTTAGTAGGTAAACACATTTGCCTCTAAATCCAGTGACCTGAGTGTGATTCCTGAGTCCACATTATGAATGGAAGGGGAGAGCTGGCTCCCAAAGGGTGTCTTTTGACCTGCACATGCATGTCATTGTGCACTCATCTGCCAATCGATGTAATAAAAAGTAAAATAGTTGTGAAAACCCATATCCCATTTCAACCAGGATTTCTTAAATCATTGACATTTGGACCTTAGGGTAGAGTGAACGTCTCTTTTGTTGAATTATAGAAATTAAGAGGTGGTACTTAACTAAATGAGATTCTAATGACCCTTTCCAAGAAATCTCTTGAGGATTAAGGTAGTATTTTATTTAAATTAAACCCATACCTCTAGGTTATAATTTCTATACCTAGGGAGCTCAATTATGAAAAGAAAGGAAATTATACAGTGAAACTACACATTCTCATAATGTTTGTACATTGGATATTTTCAACCAACTAAATACTAATTTGTTTATTAATTATGTACTAGGTATTAAAATACTCCGCATTAGGAACAGTATATAAAGAAAATAGGAAAATATATTCGGTCATTGTGAGAATTGGTTTTGTTAAACTAAAAGTTGATGCTTGGCAACTTGAGTCAGATTCTTCTTCTCAAAAAATTATGTGACATCCTCAAGGAAGCAAAGGATAATGTTGAAGAGTTCTCATTGTTTTACTAATGTAATCTCTGTGTTCATGTTTCTTCAAATTACTGTATTTCATCATTTTCTCTTTGTTACAGATACTTTTATTATCCAGAGGCAGGTCTGTGTTTTATGAAACCCAAATCTCTTAACTTTTGAGAGTAGACAACACGAAAGTGCAATATAAAATTTTTCATGAAAGTCAGTTTTCTTTAGAACGAAAAACACAGTAAATTATAAATTTTCAAAAGTGAATAAGCCTGAAAATGTCAGTGAAAATGCTTAGACTAGTTTATGACACTGTTCCTCTCTTTGAGAGTCTTCCATTTCTCACATGTCCTGGGTTCCATGAGGTCATCAGATTGCTAGGTTGAATTGGACCTTCCTGTCCTCATGGTAGGATATTGTGCATTATGGCACTTGCAGTGTTCTGGAAGCCATTCTTTTGTTGTTGTTGTTGTTTTTAATTATTTTTGTTGAAACTTTGCATATGATTGAGGTTTTACAACATTGTATTTTGATATACATATGTAGTGAAATAGTTACTGTAGTCAAATGAGTTAACATGCTCATCTATAATTTCATGTGGCTTTGAGGTCAGGGTGCCTACAACCTGTTTTAGCAACTTAAAAAATATTTATTTAATAACCACATACTTAGAAGAAGCATTTCATTACAACAGCATTGACATATTCAATAACAATTTCCAGAGCTAAGATGCATCTCTTTCAAAATTGGCTGTAAATTTTTAGGTTTACAGTTGAATTAATACAGTTATACAATATTGTACTCAGTATAAGCCCTATAAGACATAAAATTAAATGAGGTTTTAACCTTTAAAAAAGATCTTAATTTCATTATTAAAATACACAGTTTCATACAGAAAATTTCATTTTCAATGCAATTAACACTACAATGTTTACACATGTGTTTCTAATCTCTATCCATCTGATTATTACTAGTCACAGTTGGTTACTTTCTGAGCTCCTTGGCATCTAAGCATGGATATAAAGTCATCAGGTAGATTTCAGTAGTAATGTTTTTCACATCTACTAATTATTAAGGAGCAAATTTTATGCTTTGAAGGATTATTATTATTATTTTGGCTGTAAATTTTTAGGTTTACAGTTGAAATATTACAGTTATACAGTATTGTATTCAGTATAAACCCCATACAACATAAAGTTAAATGAAGTTTTAACCTTTAAAAAAGATCTCCATTTCATTATTAAAATACACAGTTTCATACAGAAAAATTCATTTTCAATGCAATTGACATTAAGATGTTTGCACATGCATTTCTAATCTATATATCTGATTATTGCTAGTGACAGATGGTTACTTTCTGAGCTCCTTGGCATATGAGCATGGATATAAAGTCATCCGGTAGATTTTAATGGTAATATTTTTCACATCTACTAATAATTTTTTTATCTTTATTTTTTTAATTTTTAATAACTACATGATTAGAAGAAGCATTTCACTACAGATTTAACATATTCAGTAACACACTCCAGAGCAAGAGTACATGTCTTTCACAAGTGGGTGCAAGTTTCTAGGTTCACAGTTGAGTTAGTATAAGCCCTGTAAGACGTAAAATTGAATGAATTTTTTAACCTTTAAAAAGATCTCCGTTTCATTTTAGAATATATTGTTCCTTGCAGAAAGACTCATTGTTTTTGCTACTAGCACTGAGATGTTGGTGCATGCAACTCTAATCTGTATGCATCTGATTATTACTAGTCATAATCAATTGCACTTGGATCCTTGGTGCCTGTGTGTGTCTATGAAGTCATTGAGTAGATTTCAGTGGTAATTTTTATCACCTCTACTAATTAGCATGACATAAAGGTAAATGCTTCCTCCTCAAATATAATACATTTTTAAAAGTTTGTTAATTTTTTTTTTTTTGTGTGTGTGTGTGTATATCACACAGACCATCCCAAACAATCTTATTCGACTATACACCCACTTCCCAGATGGCACCCTTCCATAGCCTTCCTCCCCCCACTAGAGCCCTTATACTCTGATATCTCTGCTACTGTCTGCTGTGTTGTTGGCACCTTAGCCCTTCCCTAGTACCTGTCCATCTGGTGAATCTAGTCAGCCTATCTTTAGGTCTTTGTTTTGATACTTATTTTCAACATAATTTTAAGGAGGAACTTAAATTTTCTATTTTTTCCTTTCATTTAGATAAGATTAGGGTCTGCTGTTCATTTTCCCAGTTCTCTGCTGGGTTACTATTTGGGAGTCCCTTTTGGTCACCCTGGCCAACAATTCAAAAGAAGGTATCTCCTATCTGGCATTGTTGCTTGTTATGTAGCCTTTAGCTTTGCGTATGGATGCTTATGAAATTATATTGCCCCCTTTAATCTTTGGTTATACTTTCCTTTTGGATATTTAAGGCCATACAGTTGGCCCAGATAAACCAATTTATTTTTACTCTTAAGGTCGTTTGAGGGTCTGTTCCTTGGGTCACATGGACTTGGGAGGAGCCCCTGGCTCCTTTCTTTTACCAGTTCCACCTACGTGAAGCTAAGTCAAAGGTCCTGCTCCGCCATGGTTGGCTTCACTTGGAAGCATGGAGGAAGTGATTCCTCTGTGTTGACCCTCCCATTTATAGACTGGACACTGGTTCAAGTCCACTTGGTGTGGTCTCCTCGACATCCTTGATCAAGAGGACAGGTGACCCACCACAATTACAGGACATTTTGAGAGATGCTCATAGTCCTCTGGAACTAATCAGCCTAGGAGGGCAAAGAGCAAAAACTGTCCTTTATGTCCCTCTGACCAAATTAGTATAGGCCTCAAAGTATGTCTGTTAAACATCCAAGAAGGTACTTTTAATTACTGTGTCATGTAGATAAATCTTGGGCAAAGACCAATTGTTCTCAGATAAACCTTACCTAGACATGTATTTCTTGATCTGCTATGTGTAATTTGTCAGTAGGTTGTAGGAGTAATATGGTTCTCTCTGTTTTTCAAAACTAGCTAGGTATTGTTTGTCTCTCACATTGTCTCACCCCTCCATCATGGTTTTCCCACTTAAGGTGCCTCTGTATACCCATCCCTCCCCCTCCCTTAAAATAACCCAATTTTTATCCATGTCGCCCTTATTAAGGACTATTTCCTACTTTTCTTCTCTTTCAGGTTCTTTATTTTCCTTTACCTCCCTGTTTCCTCTCCATTATCCTGGTTCCTGTAGTTATGTCTGGATATCTACTCTTATCAGGGTTTGGTTCTAGGATCCACATATGAGGGAAACATATGTCGATTTTTTTCTGAGTCTGTGTTACTTCACTTAATGTAACAGTTTCTAGTTCTATCCATTTACCTGCAAATTTCATGATTTCATCTTTCTTTATTGCTGATTAAAACTCCGTTGTATAAATGAACCACATTTTCATTATCCACTCGTCACTTGAGGGATACTGAGGTTGCTTCCATCTCTTAGCTATTGTGAAAAGAGCAGCAATAAACATTTATTGTCAAGTGTCTGTGTAATAGGATGAGTTCTTTGGGTGTATGCCAAGGAGTGGTATAACTGGGTCAAATGGTAGGTTCATCTGTAGTTTTTTAAGAGTTCTCCACCCTGCTTTCCATAGGGGTTGAACAAGTTTGCAGCCCCACCAGCAGTAGATGAGTGTTCCCCTTCCCCCACATCGTCTCCAACATTTGGTATCATTTGTTCTCTTGATCTCAGCCTGTCTGACTGGGGTAAGGTGAAATCTTAAAGTGGTTTTAATTTGCATTTTCCTTTACTTCTTCTTTTGAGAACGCTGTTCAACTCCTTAGCCCATCTTTTAATTGGGTTGCTTCTTGTCTTAATTCTCTGTGTTTTTGAGTTCATTATATATTCTGGATATTAAACCTCTGTTGGATGTGTCGCTGGTAAAGATTTTCTCCCATTCAGTGGGTTTTCCTATCGCTTCCCTGGTTGCCTCCTTTTATGCACAGAAGCTTTTTAGTTTAATGGGGTCTGTTTGTTAAATCTTGCCCTTGTTTCTTGAGCAGTTGATGTCTGGTTTAGAAAATCCTTTCATATACCTATATCTTATAGGTTTTTCCCAATGTTTTCTTCTAACAGTTTTTAAACTTACAAGAGGATATGAGGATATTGTTGACTTTGGCCCCTCTTCTGTGCTTTAGATCGCTAGACTTGTTTATCATCCTTGACTTCTGAGTGTGCCCTTTTACCTAATCCCGCCCCCAATAACCACTAGTTTACTTTGGTTCTCATTTTTAGATTCCGTATATATTGAGATCATAACGTGTTTCATTTTTAGATTCTGTATATATTGAGATCATAATTGTTTTCTCTCTGACTTATTTCAGACTGCTCACATTAAATTAGCTATTTGTGGAAATGATTGCATGTTCACATGTAGTGCACCCTAAACCTGTACCAAATGTCTCTCAAACACAACTTCGTATTATCCTGGTTTCATACGTGCCCTTGGCCACTCCAGTGCCACCCAGCAGGTGGTTAAGCATCACAGGAAGGAAAATGACCGAATTGAATTGTTAAGTTACTATGTTTAAAATGCCTTGCTCTTAAATCTTTTATAGAAACAACCCCCCCCAAACAAAAAAAAGAAAAAAGCAACAGACAAACCATAACCAGGAGGAGGGCTTTAGATAACGGCCACATAACTGAAAGACTCAGAGGCTTATGCTTGACTCTCAGTAAATCCTGTTGTGGATGGACACTGAGCCCTCATAAGAGGGCCATTCTGCTGCTCCCTTATGTATGCTCTTGTGAATTTCCCAAAGATTAAAAAGGTAAATTATTTCACTGGAGGATTCCCAATGAAATAACTATTCCCAATGAATAGTTACAGGGGCAGAATGAATTGGTCTTACTTACTTATGGCTAAATTGCATTGATGTCTAGTAATGAGCAAACTACATAGTTGAATGATCACTTTTTTCTTTTCTGGCAGAAAGTATTTTCAGTTCTGCAGACAGCACTTGACCTTAATGCTCCAGTGATTGGGTTGCACCTAGTAGAATAACTGAACCTTCCACGTCACATGTTTTTATTGGCCTAGTAGACAACTATGGGGGAACAGACTTGTTCCAGCCTGACACCCATTTATTACTTAATAACTCAGTTGTTAAAGTTATAAGTCTTCATTTTATTCTCCTCAGGATTTGGAAACAATAAACCAAAATGTTAACTAAAATATATGAAAGAGCTTTAGCCCAGAATATACTGTAGTAAAATAATGTGTAAAAATTATATGTTCATTGGCTGCCAGCCAGAAAGGACCATTTGCTTATTTTCATTAAAAAGAAGAATATTGGGGCTGGAGAGATAGCTCAGTGGTTAAGAGCACTGACTGCTCTTGTACCGGACCCAGGTTTGAGTCCCAGCACCCACATGGTGGCTACAAAGCATCCTTAATTCCAGTTCCAGGGGAATCCTAAGCCCTCTTCTGACCTCCGTGGCATTGCACGGCACAGGTGCACTTACATGCATGCAGGCAATACACTTATACACATAGACTAAAAATAATAAAATATATTTAAAAAAGAAGACTAATGATGATTGATCTTGCTTAGGACGCTGGTGCTCTTTTAAACTATGCATGTTAGGACATTGTAGAAAAGAGAATTAAAGTATTCCGAGCTGAAATTGCAGATATGCTAGAGGAAAACCTGCGTGGGATAGGAGAATAAGATTTGGTTATCAGAAGAGACAAGCGGCAAATTGCCAGTGTTTTGTAAACTAGAGTTAGTAACTCAAGATTGTGAATTCTATTATACAAGATGAAGAGGATATGGTTCTATTATTCATTTATCGTTTTTTTTTCTATGAAAGGAACTATTATGGTTCTTATATTTTATTTTTGTTTTTTTTAGGTAAGACTGTGCCAAAATCCCAAACTTCAGTTGAAAAACAGCCCACCATATATACTTGATATTTTACCTGATACATATCAGCATTTGCGGCTTATATTGAGTAAATATGATGACAACCAGAAACTTGCCCAACTGAGCGAGAATGAGTATTTTAAAATCTACATTGACAGTCTGATGAAAAAGTCAAAACGTGCAATAAGACTTTTTAAAGAAGGCAAGGAGAGAATGTATGAAGAACAGTCACAGGACAGGTAAGCAATTCAAAATTTATTTTTAATGTTAAGGTCATTTATGTTACTCTTTTCTCTCAGAGTTAACAGAAATGTCATGAATATATTCTGAAGAAAATGCCATTTGTGTGTGTATTTACTTTTCCACATTAAGTTTTGCGTAAATTCAAGAGGATAGCTGATCTTATTTTTCTATGGAATTTACTTTCAGAGTAGGTTTTGTTTCATAGGAAAACTGTTCAAAGTTTGTTTAGTCCTCCATCCTTCCATACAAGCAATTTTCTCCAGTTTGCATCTGTTGTATGACTTTTCCTGGGGAGATCTGAATAAGCATCTATTCACCACAGATAGGCCACTGACATCAAAGAAACAATTCCCTCCAAATCCAGCATGGTAAACCAGTGTGATTTGGGTGGTTATGTAGAGTTTGGGTGACAATGCTTGTGAATGTTACATTGTTGAAAAGTTCTCCCCTCCCACGGCTGATGGCTCACAAAAGTTGTATCTCTAGTGTCTTGCCTTGAGTTAATTTTCTGCCTCCTTTAAACAGTATTCAAAAGGCTGTGGAGGGCAGGAGGGAATGGAAGGTAGACTATCAGCTGAGGGTCTGATGTCCCTCCATCTTCTTCTGTGTTAAGAGCTGCATTACCATTACCGTGGACATGGCTATTCTTGTACACTTCTGTCTTTTTACCATGGAAATTGGCTGTCATTGTATGCTTTTGTCTCATTAACCATGGATGTAGCTGTCATTATATACTTTTGTATGTTTTGTTGCCATGACTTGTGAAGCCAAGTTATTCTGTAAATCATCATAGCAGTGTCTGCTCTGTGATGGATATCCTTAGGTTAAGCCTGGAGGATGGACCTTCATCAGAGCATCTTTGCTTTTGTGTGATACCCAGTACTATCCATAAGCCTGTATTTAGGAATTTACATTAGGGTTTACTGTTTGTGTTTCATGGTCTGTGGTTCATAATCATGTGCTGTCATGTGTCTACACTGTATGTTCCACCTAGTCATTGTCCCCCATTCTCACCCCCTCTCTGCTGAACCCATGACTGCCATTGATCTTTCTCTAGTTTTTCATTCTTCAGATGTCACAGAGTAGGATTCATGCAATATATAACTTTTATTTTTCAATTTTATATGTTACTGATAAATATTGCATGTTTATACCAGTTCTTTTTCTACTCCCATATTGAAAAATATCTTGGTGACTTCAGATTTCGGCATCTATGTGTGGAGCTGCTATTAGCATTTGCAGGTTTTATATGCGCTTAAGTTTTCAAGAAGCTCATTTGGGTAAATACTTGGGATCATGGTTGCTAAGTTATATGCCTTGCCTGTGTTTATCTTTGTAAATTCCATCTTTCATGGTGACTTTATTGTGTTTCATTCCTAACAGGAATGAGTGAGCTTTCTTGATGCTTATCTGTACTAGCGTTGGGTATTGAGTATATAGTACTTCAGATCCATTTGATCGAAGTTTGGTGCAGTGACTGTAAGAAATGCAACTTCAGCCTCCATATATTACATGAGAAACTAGCTTGGGAAAGGCTGATGTGACGCTAGCCGAGTCCTCCTTTTATAGTTAAGTTTCCTTCTCTTTTCTGACAGCATCTCATGTAGATGAGGCCTCAAACTTGCTTTTCAGCCAGGCTTGCTTTGAACTCCACTTACTGATCCTCTTGGGATCTCACTCTGGACTCTTGTCTTGTTGGCTTCCCAGTTCTTGTGATCTCTGCTGAATTAATTCAGACAAGACAAAGTGTAGTATGGAAGCATCACAGTTTATTACAGAGAAAAGTGGGGTGTTCTGAAGAAATGAATGTGGGGAGAAGCCAGAGGTTCTATTGTGGATGAAAGGGCAGTAGTAGACTGTGACCAAAGGTATCATTGTGCCAACCAGCATTGTTAGGTAGGCTTTATATTCTTTTTCAAAGTTCTTAGAACTCATGGCTTTTTGAGGGGTGTTTTCCTGTTCAGGTGATTCACAGTCCCATTTGGATTACTTTTTTTTTTTTTTTTTTTTCTTGAGACAAGGTCTTACCATGTAGCACTGGCTGGCCTTGAATTCATTTTGTAGACCAGACTAGTCTGAAACTCAAAGAGATCCACCTGTCTCTGCCTCCTAAGTGCTGGAATTAAAGAAGTATACCACCATGCCTGACTGCATTTTTTGGACAGTTGAGAATGTTATGTCTCCATGTGGGACCAGAAATAGAACTCAGATCTCATTATTTTGACCAGCAAAGTCCTCCAATTTTAGTTCTTGGTTTTACAAGCTGCTGATTATGAGATAGAAATCTATTCCCAATGACCTTCAAACCTGCCAACATCTGAGTATCTATGTAACATGGGATGCTGGGATCATAGGCATGTACCTTTTAGCTAACATTCTTGATGTAGGGATTCATTAATGTTTATTGTTTAGCACTTTATATGCTGGATAAAGAAACAGTTTTTTTTTTCCCTTTTCTGAGCTACTTTAAATAACCTATAACCTACAATATTCACTGAGAATAAATCTCTTTCTAGCTGGAAAACCAATATGAATGAAATCATAGACTGCCTTAACACTTTAGTTCCTGATATTAGGAAACCTAAGAAATATTCAGTGTTTCAGGTCAGAAAACACAGCCTAATTTAGTCTGAGATCGATTAGGGTTTATAGTGGAAAAGTCAGTTATCTAGGTACGCAAACTCTTAATTGTAAGTGCTGGCCAATCCAATATACAGAGCTTGTAAAAACATCAAATTCAAGCATAGCAAAGCCCTCTGCCAAAGGTAAAATGACATAAATGTTTCATATGTTTTCTAAATCAGTCATGGTTATACTCACAGAGTGTAGCCTATTATGTAACTGTGCTTTTCAGCTAATGTTCTTGGAAGACAGTTTATATGTCTTGAAGGCAGTGAAGTTCCTAGTTGCCTTTTAATTTTAAAGCTCAAAGACAGCAGAACTACCAGTGAGAATCTGAATTTTCACAAGCTTTCCAGCAGAGAAAGATCACAGTGGTGGTTATTTTTACAGGCTTTATAAGATGGCGGATGTCTAGGGAAGCCAGATATTGATATGAAAATCATAATTTTCACATAGTAGTACTATGGATCTGAAAAAAAACACAAATTTGTTTTTACAAATGTCAGATTTAACCTGAAGGGGCTGGAGAGATGGCTCAGTGTTTAAAAGTACTTGCTTTTCTTGCAGAGGACCCACGTTTAGTTCCAGGTACTCACATGGTGGCTCACAACTACCTGTGACTCTATTTCCAGGGAATCTAATACCCTTTCTGACCTCCACAGGCTCCTACACTCATGTGGTGCACATAAACTCAGGCAGGTAAACACATGTACACATAAAATAAATAAACAAACAAATAAATAAATCTTCAAATTGATGTTCTTGATGGTCCAGTTAAGCAGTTTTATAGTAGCGGGATGCTGACAAAGTATGTAACTCTTAAGTCTAGGAATTTTAATGGAAATAAAATTGTAATGTAGTATAGATTTGGAAAACTTGTCTCTCACTTTTAAATCTAAGGAAACTTAAATATTTTCTGATGCAGCAAATATTTTATATTTACTTTTATATTTACCCATTATTTTTATTAATTTAGTGTCTCTACCTTTGAATGTTAAAAAAATCACAAGACGCTTCTATAAAGTTTTGGTTGATTTGTGTATAGATTTTCATAGACAGTGGTGGATTGCACAATGCTGACTGTGATTCATCAACTTTGTAAACTATTTGTACTTAAGTATTCATGTAAATTTCATTTATCCTGTTTCAAAGCCAACTATAATGCGAAATATATATTTGCATTTGGCATAGTATATCCCGAATTTTACTATCATTCATGTCCTGTTTCCTGAAGGTGTTCTATGACCAGTTTTTAGGGTGCAAAACTTACATTAGATAATTGTCTAAGGATAATTGATAATATACCATTTTTGACCTTTGAACCGAGGATGTAGACTTGATTTTTCCCTTTGGCAGTAATATAACTGTACAGTCACTGATAAGAGTCCTTAGGATTCTAAATGTAAGCTGATATAAGGTGTTTAAGGTGTTTCAGGAACTCTATGGCATTTTGCATTGTAGAACCTTACAGAAACTTCAAAAAATGTTTTCATGGAAATTAGACCATAGACTGTCCTGCTTGGTAGACTGATCATGGAACATTTGCCAGATGCACTAGTTATTTCAGATACTATAGATCCTCTGACAGTGTTTGGATTCTGTAGTGGTTCACTGGAACCACTGGAAATGAAGTACAGTAACAGTAGAAGTTGTCATTTGACTTCAGTTTAAACCAACACTGCTTCAAGTGATAAATTTGTGTCGGATAAGTACATACATTAGAGTATTTGTTGTATTTGTGGCTGATGTGTCAAAATATAATTCCTTCTGCATTATTTTAAATATTCGTGTAAATAAAAAAAACTATTCAGGTATCAGTTCTGATACTGGAACTGCCTTAACTGGCAAGCTAGAGAATGAGTAGTCTGAATTTTAAAGCAATTTTATGCTAATATAATATATATTAAGTATAGAGAGAATAAATATGAAAGTAAGTAAACATATAGCATTCTTGTAGAGGGAATAAGGTAGAAATTATACTTAGGCAAATGTATTTGCTACTGAAATAGGTATTTAAGCACAGGGAAAACCTTTTGCCTTGAGATTTGGCAGTGACAGTTTCCAGCAGAGGAAATGCATGTGCAGGCTCTAGGCAGCCTTGTCTGTTACAGTCAACCTCCTCAGTGTCACTTTATCATCTATCATCTATCTATCTATCTATCTATCTATCAATCAATCATCTATCAATCTATCATGTATCAATCAATCAATCATCTATCTATCTATCATCTATCAATCAATCAATCATCTATCTATCTATCTATCTAATCTATCAATCATCTATCTTCTCTATCATCTATCAATCATCTATCTATCTATCTTTTCAGTCTTCTGGTTGTCCTTGAAAGTAGCTTTATGTCATTTTCTATGGATGAGGGGCAGGTGCAGGAAGTTGCCTCTCTTAGAGATGGACATGTTGTAATGTAAGAGCTTATGAGAAGGTTTTATTTTTTCTTTACTTATATCTATCTATCTATCTATCTATCTATCTATCTATCTATCTATCTATCTATCTCTATCTATCTATCATCTATCATTCATCTATCTATATCTATCTATCATCTATCTATCTATCAACCATCTATCCATCATCTATCTTATCTATCATCTATCATCTATCTATCATCTACCTATCTATCTATCTATCTATCTATCTATCCATCCATCCATCTATCTGTCTATCATCTATAACCTCTATCTATCTATCTATCCTATCTGACATCTATCATCTATCTAATTATCTCTCTTTACATCCATTTAGCTATCATATATCATCTATCTATATATCATCTATCTATCATCTATCTATCTATCTATCTATCTATCTATCTATCTATCTATCTATCGTCTATCATCTATCTAATCTATCATCTATATCTATCAATCATCTATCTATCTTTATCTATAATCTATCTATCTATCTATCATTGTGTCTACAGTCTATCAAGTACCTATGTACGTACCTTTTCTTTCTTTCTTTGTATCTACCTATCCTTCCATTAATCCATCCATCCTTCCATCATCCATCCATCTATCTATCTATCTATCTATCTATCTATCTATCTATCTATCCATCTATCTATCTATCGATCTATCTATCTCTCATCTATCAATCTATCATCTATCTATCTATCTATCTATCTATCTATCTATCTATCTATCAATCATCTATTTCTATCATCTATCTACCATCTATCCATCTATCTATCGACTTATCTATCATCTATATCTATTTATTTTTGATACAGTTGGACCTCACTGAAGTTGATGCATCTCTAGCTGGCATTTGTTTAAAGCGTTCTGAGCTGGCATTTTTGGGCAGAGTAACTCAGTGACGTCTGTCACACCAAGTTGGTATGTGAATGTGCAGTGAGGGGAGGGGGCATGTAGAGAGCTCTAGTTTGGAGCCCAGGGAAAAGGAGACACTTTCATCTCAGATTGGTTTTTGGGAGGCAAAAGTCAAATAGACATGAGGATAATTACTGCTGATGAAATTCTTGACCTAGAGGTGCTTTTTCTTCTGCGATTTTATTGGCAGTTTTTTCAATTAGCTGTTTTCATAGTAAAATGTATTCTATCATCAGAAAAGGAAGCATTAATACACTGGTGTCCAAGGCCTGGTGTTGGATAGGTGGATACAGTGGTAAGACTCCGATTTTTAGAACTGCTTCAGTGACCCAGATCCATACAGTCCTCTTGGTTGCATGTCACTGAAACCAAACCCAGAGCCATCTGAGATGAAGAAAAATAGCTCTGCATTTGAAAGACTGTCTGTAGAGAAAAGAAAGGCTTTATAAATGCACACAGAGACAAATACATGTTGTCTTACTAATATCATTTCAGAGACCCTCGTTCATTCTTTGTACACCAATATTATAGAAGACAAAGCCACTCTCAGAAAACATGGGGTGATGCTGGTATGGGAAGAAGCAGTGTCACCTATCCTGTTTCACATAATACTGTTCATATTTATCAAAATCTAATGGAAAAGTATTTCAGCATAGAAAAATTAATCCTTAAAGAGACTAGCCTTCATTTGCATCTATTAAAAATGTCAGGCAGCTTTTTGTTCTTCATTGACTATGCTGAGAAAGGAAAGCCTATAATCTGTTGTTAATGAAGTGTCTTTCGCTCATGGGCCTGTCATCAGTGTATTCACTGTTTATATCAATGCTGCAGTTGATGAGATAGTGAACCAAGAACATTTCTGAACTGCTGCTTTAAAGATACATGGTTAATTTAAAAGTTGAACTGTAAAAAAACACAAAAACATAAAACACATCAAGCCCTGCAATCTCCCCATATACTACTACTACTACTAAAAAAGTATCTGTAACAAAATACAGTGCCACAGATAAACCCATGTGTTTTCTTCATATCACTGTATGATATCATTGCTCTGGTAAAGAAAAATGTGGTATTAATTAAAATGTTTCAATTTAGGTCAGGTGTAGTGGCCTACATCTATAATTCCAGGACTACAGAAGCTGAGGCAGGAGAGCACCAGATTGAAGCCAGCTTGGATCACAGCCAGTTTCAGGCCAGCTGGGACTATATATCAAGACCTTTTTAAAACACAAACAAGAAAATATTGTAAATTTGTATAAGTACAAATATGTACTGCATAACATAGTTTGAAATTCCTCAGAGCTGTTTAGGTTACCACATTAAAATATTGACTTGCATTATCAACTTGGGCTTTAAAATGTAGTTTATTTTTAAAACTATTTCAGTTTATTATTTATTTAATAACCACATACTTAGAAGAAGCATTTCATTACAACAGCATTGACA
>NW_008352832.1:221268-223155 GCF_000622305.1 Nannospalax galili | reverse complement strand
TCCTATGACATAAAATTAAACGGTTTTAAACTTTAAAAAAAGATCTCCATTTCATTATTAAAATAGTTTCATACAAAACAATTCATTTTTAAATACAACTGACACTAAGATGCATATGCGTTTCTAATCTCTATATATCTGATAATTACTAGTCATAGTCACTTTCTGAGCTCCTTAGCATTGAGCATGGATATAAAGTCATTAGGTAGATTTCAATGGTAATGATTTTCACATCTCCTAGTTATTAAGGAGCAAACTTTTAGGCTTTGAAGAATTTATTTTTTTAGACCCACTTCCCAGGGAGCACCCTCCCATAGCCTCCCCCCTCCCCACAACTAGGGACCTTATACTTTGATATCCCTGCTACTCTCTGCTGTGTTGTCTGCACCCCCAGCCATTCTCCAGTACTTGTCCTTCTGGTGAATCTAGTCAGCCTATCTAGAGGTCTTTGTTTTAGGAGGGTCAGCTGTTCCTCATCTAGTGGTATTCAGTTGTCAGTATATCTTTGGATAAGATTGGAGTGTGCTGTTCAATTTCCCAGTTCTATGCTGGGTTACTATCTGGGAATCCCTTTGGCCACCCTGGCCAACAACTCAGAAGAAGGTATCTCCTGCCTGGCATTGTTGCTTGCTGTATAGCCTTTAGCTGTAGGTTTGGTCTCTTAAGAAATTGTATTGGCCCCTTTAATCTTTGGTTATACGTCCCTTTTCGGTGTTTAAGGCCACACAGTTGGTCCAGATAAACCGATTTATTTTTACTCTTAAAGTCGTTTGAGGATCTGTTCCTCAGGGGTCACATGGGCTTGGGTGGAGCCCCTGGCTCCTTTATTTTTTACCAGCTCCACCTATGTGAAGATAAGTCAAAGATCCTGCTGGACCATGGTTGGCTTTGCTTGGAAGCATGGAGGAAATGATTCCTCTGTATTGACCCTCCTCTTTATAGACTGGACACTGGTTCAAGTCCATCTGGTGGGGTCTCCTCAGCCTCCTTGATCAAGAGAACAGGTGACCCACCACCATTATAGGTCATTTTGAGAGATGCTCATAGTCCCCTGGAACTAGTCGACCTAGGATGGCAAGGAGCAAAAAGTGTCCTTTATGTCCCTCTGACCAAATTATTATAGACCTCAAAGTATGTCTGTTAAACACCCAAGAAGGTTAGTTCCACCAGTCTGATATTTTTAATTACTGTGTGTCATGTAGATAAATCTTAGGCAAAGACCAGTTGTTGTCAGATAAACCTTACCTAGACATATATTTCTAGATCTCCTATGTATAATTTGTCAGTAGGTTGTAGGAGCAATATGGTTCTTACTTGTTGTCTCTCACATTGTCTCACCCCTCCACGGTGGTTTTCCCTCTTAAGGTTTCCCCATTGCCCCCCTTTCTCCCATAATAATACCCTCCTCCTGTGGTCCTACCTCCCTTGAGCTCCTTCTTTCATTTATGCCCTAGGTTCCTTGTATAACCCCCCTTAAACTAACCCAATTTTTATCTGTATCTCCCTCATTAAGGCCTGTTTCCTACTGTTTTTCTCTTTCAGGTTATTTCTTTTCCTTTACCACCCTGTTTCCTTTCCATTGTCCTGGTTTCTGTAATGATGTCTGGTTGCATACTTATTTATCAGAGTCTGGTTCTAGGATCCACATATGAGGGAGAACATATGTCGATTTTTTTTCTGAGTCTGTGTTACTTCACTTAGTATAACAGTTTCTAGTTCCATCCATTTACCTGCAAATTTCATGATTTCATCTTTCTTTACTGCTGAGTAAAACTCCATAGTATAAATGAACCACATTTTAATTATCCACTCATCAGTTGAGGGACACTTAGGTTTCTTCCATCTCTTAGTTATTGTGAAAAGAGCAGCAACAAACATGGATGTACA
>NW_008352832.1:219763-220932 GCF_000622305.1 Nannospalax galili | reverse complement strand
CATCTTTTAAGATGTTTCATAGCCATTTTTACTTCTTCTTTTGAGAACTCTCTGTTCAGCTCCTTAGTCCATCTTTTAATTGGATTGCTTCTTGTCTTGGTTCTCTGTTTTTTGAGTTTGTTATAAATTCTGGTTATTAAACCTCTGTCGGATGTGTCGCTGGTGAAGATTTTCGATTGCTTGTTAATAGAAAGTAGAAAGGCTATAGACTTTTGTAGGTTAATTTTGTAACCTGCCACTTTACTGAACGTGTTAATTTCTAGGAGTATTTGGGTGATATTTTTGGGGTCCCTTAGATATCATATCATCTGCAAAAAAGGGATAATTTGATCTCTTCTTTTCCAGCTATTACTCCTTTAATTTCCTTCTCTTGTCTTATTACTCTTGTAAGAGTTTCAAGTACTATGTTAAAGAGAAGTGGGGATAGTGGACAGCCTTGTCTAGTTTCTGATTTCAATGGCAATGCTTCAGTTTTTCTCCATTTACAATGATGTTGGCTGTGGGTTTGTTATATATGGTTTTAATTATGTTGAGGTATGTTCCCTCCAGTACAATTCCTCTAGGATTTTGAATATACATAAATGCTGAATTTTGTCAAAGGTCTTCTCTGCATCTATAGAAATGACCATATGGTTCTTGTCTTTGAGTCCGTTTATATGATTTATGATGTTTATTGACTTAGGTATATTAAACCATCCCTGCATCTCTGGGATAAAGCCGACTTGATCATGCTGTGTCTGTATGCGGTTTGAAAGTATCTTGTTGAGAATTTTTGCATCTATGTTCTTTAAGGATATGGGTCTATAGTTTTCTTTTTTGTTGTGTCTTTACCTGGCTTTGGTATTAGAGTGATGCTGGCTTCATAGAAGGAATTGGGAAGTTCTCCCTCCATTTCTATTTTTTTGAATAAATTAAGTAGTATTGGATGCAGATCTTCTTTAAATGTCTGATAGAATTCTGCTGTAAATCCATCTGGTCCTGGGCTTTTTTTTAGTCAAGTGGTTTTGTACTATTGTCTCAATTTCTTTTTGTGTTATGGGTCTGTTTGTGCTGTCAGCCTCTTCTTGGTTCAGTTTTGGTGGTTCCCATGCCTTTAGATATACGTTCTATTTCTTTTAGGTTTTCAAATTTAGTAGCATATAGGTTTTTAATGTATTCCATTAAAAATG
>NW_008352832.1:218798-219649 GCF_000622305.1 Nannospalax galili | reverse complement strand
CGAACTTTTGTTATTTCTTCTTGTCTGTAGGGGTTGGGTTTTGTTTGCTGTTGCTTTTCAAGTGTGTTGAGTTGCAGTGTTAAGTCATTTATTTGTGTTCTTTCTGATTTTTTGATGTAGGCACTTAGAGCTATAATCTTCCCTCTAAGGACCGCTTTCAGCATGTCCCAGAGGTTTTGTCGTCTGTTGTATTGTCCTTTTCATTTAATTCCAGGAATACTTTTATTTCTTTCTTAATTTCTCTTTTGACCCATTCATCATTCAGGAGTGTGTTGTTTAATCTCCATGTATTCATGTGGTGATTAGGGTTTCTTCGGGCATTGATTGTAAGCTTTATTGCATTGTTGTCTGATAGAATGGAATTATTTCAATATT
This sequence comes from Nannospalax galili, assembly GCF_000622305.1. Lineage (NCBI taxonomy): Eukaryota > Metazoa > Chordata > Mammalia > Rodentia > Spalacidae > Nannospalax > Nannospalax galili. The sequence continues at coordinate 219,274 of NW_008352832.1, read as the reverse complement.
TTTGTATTTGTTGAGGTTTGTTTTGTGCCCCAGTATATGGTCAATTTTGGAGAAGGTTCCATGGGGTGCTGAGTAGAATGTGTTTCCTTTGGTGTTTGGGTGGAATACTTGGTAGATGTCTCTTAAGTCCATTTGATATATGGTATTGTTTAATTCAGATGTCTCTCTGTTAACTCTCTTCCCTGTTGACCTATCTAATGGAGACAGTAGGGGACTGAAGTCTCCTACTATTAATGAGTTGGGATTATTCTGGGTCTTAAAGTCCTATAGTATTGTTTTTATGAAGTTGGGTGCACCAGGGTTTGCTGAATATATATTCATGATTGTAGTATCTTCTTGATTCATTGTTCCTTTGATCAGAATGAAGCGGCCCTCTTTATGTCTTCTGATTACTTTTATTTTAAAGTCTATTTTGTCAGATATTAGAATTGCTGCGCCTGCTTTTTTCTTAGTGCCATTTGCTTGGTATATTTTTT
>NW_008352832.1:199872-218760 GCF_000622305.1 Nannospalax galili | reverse complement strand
GATGAGTTTCTTGCAGACAACAAAAAGGTGGGTTTTGTTTCTTAATCTGTTTTCATAATCTGTGTCTTTTGACTGGGGAGTTCAGTCCATTAATATTTAAAGTTGTTAATGAAAGATGGGTATTGAATGGTGTCATTTTTATTTCTGTTTACATTCTTGATATAGCTGTACTTTCCACAGTTATACCTTCATTGGATTTCTTTCTGAAATCCCTTGCGTATAGTCATTCCTTTCTTTTGCTCTTTGTATTGCTTCCAGAACTCTCTGAAGGGCTGGTCTTGTGGACATTCAGCCTATTTATGTCATGGAAGATTTTTCTTTGCTCTTCAAGTATAATAGACATTTTGACTGGGTATAGTAATCTGGGTTTGCATCTGTGATCATTTAAAACTGGGAATACTTTGGTCCAGGCTCTTCTGGCTTTCATCGTTTACACTGAAAAGTCAGCTGTGATCCTAATGGGTTTTCCTTTATATGTGACTTGTTGTTTCTCTTTTGCAGCTTTCAGAATCGCCTCTTTGTTTTGTATGTGTAGTGTTTTTACTATGATGTGCCATGGAGAGTTTCTTTTCTGGTCCTGTCTGTTTGGTATTTTATATGCTTCTTGTATTTATTTGTATGGGCATACCTTTCTTTAATTTGGGGAAGTTTTCTTCCATGATTCTGTTGAAGATCTGGTCCATGCCATTATCTTGGGATTCTTCTCCCTCCTGAATGCCTATGATTCGTAAGTTTGGTCTCCTCAGTTGGCCTCCTTGGTTTTGAGCCTATGGTGAGGCTGAATATCATGGTGGGGAACATGTGGCTGGGGAAATATGTTCCCCTCATGCAGCCAGGAAAGGGGTGGGAGGAGGAGGAAAAGGAGGAGGAAGAGAAAGGGAAATGTGCATATTTGGAATGTACAATTTGATGAGCTTTGGTAATGAAAACTATGAAGCCATTACCACAAAGTAACAAACACATACCACAGCCCAAATAGTTTTCTTGTGTCCTTTAGCAATTGCTTCCCTCTTTTTACCCCTCCACCCACCACACTCCCAGGCCAACCAATGATACCTTTGTTTCTATGGACATAATGCTTCTAGCTGCTTGGGACCTTTCTATTTGTCAAAGATGTCATTTGATTATAATAATATAATCTCTTCGTATTACTTGGGTTGAAGTTTGTTATTATTTTTTCTCTGTGATTTTGGCATGTCAATTTCTTTTGTAGTTTCTGGTTCTTGTGTGAGACTCAGACCTTCAAGTTTAGGTCTACTTCTCTTTGTGAACTTTATGTGTCTTTGTGGTTTACTTTTTGGGCATTAAAAACTGGTTCATCTAAGCTTCTGGTTCTCTCTCTTTATTTTTATATTGGAATGGCCGGATTGATTTTGTCTTCAGGAGTTCCCACAGAGGCCCAATTCAGGTGAGGGTCAGATGATTTCAGGCTTTCTCCTAAGGTGTGGATCCCTTCAGGACCAATTTTGGCCTCAGGAATTTGGCAGTTGGATTGGCCTGAGAGCCTGGCCCAGAAAAGATGCTGGTCTAGGGCATCTGGTGGCTGTGCCACCCAGAGATGCAAAGGCAGATGGGGTGGGAAGAGGCCCCATGGGCTGGGGCCTGCACTGAGGATCTGGGTTGGTCTGGATGCAAAGGATCAGGAAGAGGAAAAGTTAGCTCCCAAGTCCAGGAAAGAGGATGTCAGGTGGTGCAGGCCCAGGGAAGCAGGGGGAGTTGAGGGAAGTGACAGGTCTAGAAGCAATGCCCCTGGTCCCAGAGAAGGCACTATGTTGGTCTGGATGAAAGGGGTCAGGAAGCAGTATTGGTTCCCCAGGTGTCTGGGGCCCCAAGACAAGGAATGGGGCAGGGCCCAAACTCTGAGGAGAGAAGGGCAGGGGAGATGGGAGGGTGAATGGGGCTGGAAGAGTCAAGGCAAGTAGGGAGCGATGGACTTACACTGGAGAGAGGCCTGAGGGTGAGAGAGAGGCCTGTGGTGGGTGGTGCACGCCCAGGGAAGCAGAGGTAGGTGAGTGCTGGGCCAGGGCCAGAAGCAGTGTTCCTGAGCCTCAGAGAAGGCACTAAGTTGGTGGATGAAAAGGGTTAGGAAGCAGTATTGGTTCCCCCAGTGTCTGGGCCCCCAAGACAAGGGATGGGCAGGGCCCAAACTTGGAGTAGAGAATGGCGTGGGAGATGGGATGGTGAATGGGGGTGGGGGAGTCAAGGCGCCCAGGGCGTGATGGACTTACCCAGGAGAGAGGCCTGCAGGTGAGAGAGAGGCCTCTGGTGGGTGGTGCACGCCCAGGGAAGAAGAGGTAGGTGTGCTGAAGGTGTGATGGACTTACCTTGGAGAGAGGCCTCCCAGGGAGAGAGGCCTGTGGGTGTGAGAGAGGCCTGCTGAGGTTGGTGCACATCCAGGGAAGCAGGGGTAGGTGAGTGCGGGGCCAGGCCTAGAAGCAGTGCTCCTGGGGCCCAGAGAAGGCACTGAGTTGGTGGATGAAAAGGGTCAGGAAGCGGTATTGGTTTCTCAGATGTCTAGGGCCCCAAGACAAGGAATAGGACAGGATCCAAACTAGGAGAGATCGGCCGGGGAGATGGGAGGGTGAATGGGGCTGGGGGATTCAAGGCTAGGAGGGGCTGATGGACTTACACTGGAGAGAGGCCTGCGGGTGGGAGAGAGGCCTGTTGTGGGTGGTTGCATACCCAGGGAAGCAGAGGTAGTTGAGTGCGGGGCCAAGCCCAGCAGCAGTGCTCCTGGGGCCCAGAGAAGGCACTAAGTTGGTCTCTATTTTTAAAACTTTATAAAATTAGCTGCGATTAATACATGTTTGCAAATTAGTGTGTGTGTGTGTGTGTATGTATGCATGCATGCATGCATGTGCAAAGGTTAGAGGACAGTCAGTTCTTTCCTTGTGGGTCCTGAACCATGTGGGCATCAAACTTGGGTCCTCGGGTTTGATGGCTGATTGCCTTTACCTGCTGAGCTGTTTCAACAGCCCCTTAGAAAGTAGTTGTAATAATCGCTGGGCCTCAGAGGAGAGCGACCTTGTTTATAACGTTACATTAAGCATCACATTTTCTCTTAGGCAACTCTTTGTATTGTGGGAGGGACTGAAGAGAGTGCCATTTAACTCAGGGTGGGACTTTCAAGGGCTGCTGATGTTTCTGCTCATAATGTGCTCTGTAAGTTGAGCTGGATTCTTGGTACCAGTCAACATTTCTCAGTTTTTAAGATATCATCTGGGTATCTGCACATTCATCTCAGGAGTTTCAAGTCACACAATGAAACTGTATTTACTTCAGAATAAACCCCTTTCAGATCTAGTTGTAGAGACTAGTACAAATACTGTGTTTATTGTTGTAGTTTTCATTGACACAAGGATTGTTCTTTTGGAGATTTTTGTCTTATGAATAAATTGTACTGTTAAATACTTTTTAGTCTATTACCTATTATTTAACAGTGTATGAAAGTGAATGGGTTATAGTCATTTAAATAAAACTTTTCTATTTCCTAATACTGAAAATTAGAGCTGTTTTGAGTTCATGAATACAAGATATATAGTTGGAAGCATAAAATACAGTTTCTAAGTTAAAGTAAGCTACATATTCTAAACATAAATATTTATTTATTTTTGTTTTTTATTTTTTGTTTTTGGTCTTTTTGAGACAAAGTCTCTCTATAGCTACAACTGGCCAGCTGGCCTGGATTCGCTATGGAGACCAGGCTGGCCTCGAACTCACAGAGGTTTGTCTGCTTTTGCCTCCAAAGTGATGAGATTATAGGCATGTGCCTCCATGCCCTGCCTAAACATAAATATTTTAATATAGCCATGACTATTTGCATTCTACCTACATCTCTGCATGCTAGGCATTTTTCTTTTAAATGAGAAATTAGAGAATTGAAACATTAATCTATATAGAAATGTCTGGCAGGTAGGAAGTAGATTATTTTCTAAGAAAACAAATTTATTTTGTGGTTAATACAAATGAGTAAAAAGTTTATTTGGTCTTGATAAGGATGTTTTCATGTATTTTTCAAGCATCTGAGAAATTATGAATAGACTTCTTTAAGGCTTGGAAATGAAAGGGCCCATTTCTTTGACATACCATTAAAATAGAGGTCACAAGAAAGTTATTTGAACAAATGTTTTCAGCGTCAAACAGAGGAGACTATTGGAGTAGGCAGGTGAGCCTGCAGACAGCTGTTAAGGACTTTATGGCCCTATGTGTTTGGCTTACTACACTCTTGTTGGTTTATTCACTAGACACAAAGGAGTTTTCTAGTTGATGAATGTTTAAATGAAAAGTGAAACTCTCCATTTTGCACAAAGTCCTTTATTGTATATTTTCAAAATAGAAAAAGGAAGCAAAAATATTCAGATGTTATTTAAAATGAATACCACTTGAAAAATATTTAATGAAATGTTTACATGTAATCTATTCTTTGGCTGCTTATTCTCTTTATTTTTTTCCAGCACCATGCTAATATCATTTAGTTTTTATTCATGGGTCCAGATAGTTTTACTGAGACTTATTTTATCATCTTCCAAGTCAGATTATATTTTCGCACACATATTGTCTGTATTTAACTATTAGGGGATTTTTCCTTCAGATTAGAATGTACTGTTTGTAAATTCCCACAATAACCATTACATGATAAGACAATACGGAGACTTAGAAGACTCCAGTGAACTTGGCTCTATGGTTGAATACCTCATGGTTTTCAGTCATAAGGCAGCTTATTTAAATTGATGTTTTCTTTCCAGTGAATATCTGGTGACATTAAGATTTGATAATTAAAATCCTGAAGCACTTAAGAAAAAATGCCTGTTTTTCGTTTCATAATAACAATACTCCAAGAAACAAGGTTGATGAATGAGGCCTTTCAAGTGGCAGATTCGTTATTTAGTTAGAGAAAGCTCCTTTGGCAGTTTCTTACAAAGCAAAATTAAAGTCTGTTTATAAAGCAGACAAGCTGCAGTGATAATCCTATAGCCTGAGAGGAGTCTAGCTTTTCAGTGATTTGACAAAGAAGTGAAGTTTCCAGGAATTCATACAGATTAGCATCCAGTGCTAATTGGGTAGGGTTTAAAATAGTATTCTGGTCTATCTGCTTTGAAGTAAAAAGTTCTTCCATTTTCTAAGTTTATTTTCAATATTAATCTCTAGCTCCCTAAAATTCATTGTTTGGGCTCAAGTTCTTATTTGTGTATACATTTATATACTGGTTGTTTATAGATGTAGTAATTACAGCAAGATACACATAGGAAGTCATTACTAAGTGCACTCTTTATTAAAGACTGAAAAAAGTTGAAGGCTATTCTGTTTGGTCAAATCATTGAGGACCAGATTAAACTGACCAGTAACTCAGATATTTTATTAAACTGCTTATGTGAGATACGTGGTCCTGATTGTAGTATAGAACTTTCACAGGTAGACACAAATGTGGTTGGTGGATAACCTTATTTCTCCCAGTTGCCACAATAGAGGACAACTACCTGGATGCTCAAGCAAGAGAAGTTGTTTGTCTCCCAGTTCTAGAGGCTGAAAATTGAAACCAGAGAGCCAGGAGGACCATGATCTGAGGACTCCCAGGGAAGACATGCTGCTGTGCTGCAGCAGGGAAGACATGCTTGTGTGCTGAGGTGTCTCTTTCAGCTTCTGGTAGCACCAGGTCTTCCCTGGCGTGCAGCAGCATCATCCCAATTCCTGCTTCTATCATTACGTGGTTTGTTCGTGTTCTCTGTCTCCATCTCTCCCCCTCTCTCCCAGTTAGAAGTTTTCTTTTAGAAAAACATGAGTCATATGTGCTTGAGTTCTGTTCTTACAACCCCTTCTTAAGCTCACTCCATGTACAAAGACACTGTTCCCAAAAAGTCAGAGTCACAGGTAAGACTGACATTAGAATTTTACATATCTTTTTATAAGATACAGTTCAACTATTAATAGTGACCAAATATGGAAGAGTAGAATTCATACTAAACAGAGGAAGAGCTTTGAAAGTCATTAGAATATATGTTATGAAAGTGTGAACAACTTTGCTTGGCAAAATTTGCAAAACAAAAATACTTGAAATTCTCTTTGGAAAAGCTTGTAAGCTCAAATTAGTTTTGTAGTTCTTTAGAATCAGGTTTATATTGTAATTTATTGATTTATTAATATCATATATTGAAAACCATGTTGAAATCAACATTGATCAGTAATAAATTTTCATGTATTGACAGATATATAGTTTTAACATTTGTACTAGTTTCATTGTTTAGACACCTCCTGCACTCATAACTTTTAGAAATATAAACCTATATAATTTTTTATGTCATTGTTATTTTTATTAGATTTAAAAAAATACTATACGGATTAATGGGGTTCATTTTGGCATTTTCTTTCTTTTCTTTTTTTAAATTGAATTTTGTGTATTTCATATACAACATCTTAATTATCTTTAATACCCCCTTCCCCATTGGCACCCTCCCATATCTCCCACCGCACTGGATTTCATGCATTTGGTCATTTATGTTAAGGCCTATTGAGTCAAAGTAGTGTCCCCTGATGCCTCTCAGTACAAGTTCATCCACTGGGGTCTAGTCAGCATATCTAGAGTAACTCACTTAAAGAAAATCAGCTCTCTATCCAGCAGAAATCAGCTGCTAATAGTTCTTCAGCTAAGGTTGAGGCCTGCTGTCCATGTCCATAGTTCTATGCTGGGTTTTTGTCTGCTTGAGTTTGTTTTGGGTGGTGTACATGCTGTCACCATTGCAAACATATATAATTAAAAGTTATAATATTAATAGCTCTGATTATACCTTGGTTAAGAACCTCTGTTTTGTTTTTTTATTTTGGGCTAAACTCTGGAGGATTAATTAAAATAATTAAATCTGACTTACATCATTAAATTGGTATACAAAGTTCTCTGTTTTGCAAATGAAAAGATATGGGAAACATTTTTCACATTGAGTGCAGAGACGGTTACACACATCCACTTCCTCTCTCTAATATTAAACATAAAGTATTATACTAAGTATCATTTCAAGTCAGATTATGGGGTCGTAATTGAATGATTTTAAACAAGAGTACATAATTATTTCTAAAAGTGGTATGTTGACTGGCTAAGCCAGGAGTGCTCAACAGTGTAGAGCAAGGTAATGAACATGTTAGGCCTTCTCTCTGGTAAGAAGTCAGCTCTGCCTTTGTTTCAGGAACTAAAAAGTCTATAAACTAATTGGCATGCCTATGTTCTCCTGAAACCTTAATTACAAAAACTTGTACGAGGTTGAATTTGGCCTGTGGATTGTAGTTGGCCAGCCTTTGTATAAAATACTGATCTGATTTTTGGACATGGAACTATTAAGATTTTTATCAATACAGATAGTAGATAAGTAACTTCAGTTACAAATGTACTTAGTGAATAGTAATACCCAAATGACAGCTTTGTTTATGTAATTCGATGTATATCCTTTTTCTTCTCTGTAATTCCTTTTCTTGAATGTTGGGTAAGGCTCTTCTTCCCTTCTTATAGTTCGAGAATTCCTGCTGCAACTACATGGTTTTAAAGGCTACAGAATAGAGGAAAGGGTGGCAATGGGACAGGAGCAGCGCACATGGCTGTCTTCCTTTTATCTTGTGTCAAAAAAAAAAAAAAAAGCTGTCCCACAGTTTATCACCACCCTTTACATCAGTTACAAATTTGGTTTCGATATTGGATATTAAGAATTTTAAATTTAAACCTCCATAGTAAAGGAAGACAAATGAAAAAAGGTGTTGAGAAAAGGTGGGGTTAGTCAGCAGTGTCTTTCAGAACAGATAGCCAGGTATCTACAGACCTTTGATTTAGATAGTTATTCTGATGTAGTTTAGCTTTACACTAACTCTCTCTCTCTCTCTCTCTCTCTCTCTTTCATTCTCTTTCTCTCTTTTTCCAGAGAGTCTCATTGTGTTCCACAAATCCCTGATTGGCTTAGAACTCTCTTTGTAGACCAGGCTAGCCTCCAACTCATAGAGATCTATCTGCCTCTGCCTGCTGAGTGCTGGGATTAAATTGTGTGCCACTATGCCCAACAAGGTTTTTTAAAAAAATGTACTGCTAAGAACTATGTCTCTTAAGTTTATTTTTATTTGCCACATTTTCATATACAAGCAGAAAATAGGTGAATCATTGGTCAGGAAAATAGGACTGACTGTAGTTCCTGGAACAACATTAACAAGGTATCAGTTATGCTAAGGCCCTGACCCAGTGTTCTTGTTTGCTTCTCTATTGCTGTGATAAAAACACTGACCAACCAACTTGGGGGAGGAAAGGGTTTATTTTATCTTACATCTCCTAGGTTCATCACTGAGGGAAGCCAAAACAGGAGCTCAGGACAGGAACTTGGAGCGTGAACCATAGAGGTACACTGCTTACTGACTTGTTCCTCTGGCCTGTACTCAGCCTGCTTTCTTATACAACCCAGGACCACCTGCCCAGAGGAGGCACTGCCCACAGTGTGCTGGGCCCTTCCACATCACATATCAATCCAGAAAATATTTCACAGACATGCCTACGAGACCAATCCAATAGAAGAAATTTCCCAATCAAAGTTTCCTCTTCCCAGGTGTGTCAAGTTGACAACTAAAGATATCTAGCATACCCAGGTTCTCTAGGACAGTATGAAGACCCCATGATGTCTGAATATGCCCTCAGTGTGTCATGGAGAACTTTAAGCCTATGGAACAGTCTTTGATAGTGGTGACTTTTGTCCTAAATAGAGACTATCTTTATTGTACCAGACAATAAAGTTTCTTTGTTCCAAAGGGAAATATTGTCATCATATCGTAGGCCATTTCCTGTACATATGTTCCTGAGAGGTTAGTCTTGTACTTGAGGCAGTAAGCAGCTCTGGTCACAAGACACATAGAAATGTGAGAGACCTACAAAGAACTTCCCAGAGTGTGTTTTCAGTTTTCTTAGAAACCATAATTGTGTGAAGTTTTAGTTTCCCCATGCTATGTATGAGGAATGAAATTATGGCACTATTTTGAATCGTTAGACTAAAATCTTGGGTTTTGTTATGATAAAATGAAAAATCATCTGTATGGGTGACCTCTAAGACGTATTTTAACAATCTCATAGACATGATATGATATGATGTGATATGATATGATATCCATATGAATAACAGAAACTTTTATTTTACAGTTTACAGTGTTGGGAAGGGACCTCAAGACTTCATGCACATTAGGCAAGTGCTTTACTCCATAACTACACTCTTAGCCAGTGGCAACTGCTTTTTGTAAAATTTTCCTGTTCTTGTTGGCTTTCTAAGGGGAAATGCAGAAAAATTAAAAGAAAAAATGTGCTAAGATTTGTTCAATTTATACTTATTTCCTAGTCTTTTAAAGAGAAGGCAGTTTTGTTCTCTTTAATGATCCTTTAAACTTTGAGTGCTACAAATTTTTGTTTCAATGCAAATAATTGGTTTCAATAGAAAGGAAGATGGAAATTATGTGTGTTATAAGTGATGTTATTTATCCTGGTCATTGATGTCTGTATGCCAGAGATCTCTATCAAGCTGTCCATGTCTCTCTCTTTCCTCTTTGGACAGGGGATGCTCTTTGTAGAGTGAGTGACTTGACAGGCACTGTGCTTGTGTGTTCATATGTGATGTACTTCATTCATTTGGTTTGTCTGAGCCTGCAGCTGTTGGCATGGAAAGGGTACTAGCATCTTGTAGCTTTTCCAACTTTATTTTAAAGGACTTATTTGAACAATTTGCATATTTAACAACTACAAAAAGAGTTCCCTTCTTGTCTTCATTAAGCCAGTATTACTGTTACTGGTCAGGCAGTACAACAGGTTCTTTTCACCAAGGTAGTTTATAGTCATTAGTTACACGCAGAAACACTCTTCATTGGAAACTTTTTCTTAAGCACATCTGTAAATATATATGCCTGTGTGAAAAGTTTCTCGAGACTGTTAAAACTTTTCTTTGTTTAAATAAGTAAGGTTTCTATTTACTTTAAGGAAATTGTAATTGTAAGGTAAATTCTAAGTTTCTTTTTCTGAAACATACTAATGAAAGCAAAACTCTGCATCATTTTACAGATGTTGAAAACACGTTAGTTTTTGCTCTATAGGTTTTCTGTGGGGCATTTGATAGTCCCTAACAACACATGAATCTGTCAAGTTTTTTCTTTTGAAAATATCAGAAAACTTTAACAGGACTAAAGATTTCCATACTTACTGACCAATGCTTGTTATTTCTCTCAGTTACCTTAGAATTACCATAGGGTCTCATATCTCATTAAAGTAGGTTTACATTGGTACAAAGCTTAAATAGCAAACTCTTCTTACAAAATATATATTTCTCCATGTACAATTCTGACGTAAGTTTGTTCTTATAAACCTACTTTATGAAATTTGTAATTTGTTACAGTGCTTCTTTCCCACTATGTCAGTCCTTGGTAAACTACATCCCAAAGGTCAGATTCATCCTGCGCTGCTTCTCTTAAGTAAATGTTCATTGGCACATAGCCATGCCTGCTCACTCACTTAGTGTCTATGGTTAGAATGGCAGAGATTAAATAGTTGCCTCAGAGACTCCATGATCTGCAAAGTTGAAAACTTTTGCTATTTGGCCATTGATTGAAAAACTCTGCCAAACTCTTGCACTGCTGATAGACTTCTCCATAACAGTCTTAGAAACATAAATATTTTCTTCTATTTTTTTTGTTTATTTTCTCTCCTGTACTCACCAATACCAATGATGCTTTATAATTACTGACTGCTGTGATCTTTTAATTGTTATAAAATATTAACAGTAGGTGGCCAGTGATTTTAGATAGTTTCTTGCCTTTGTTGATATTCTGATGTATGTAGTGAGTGATTTTTGTTTTGTTTTGTTTTTGGGTCTTTTTGAGACAAGGTCTCGCTATAGCTGCAGTTGGCCTGGAGCTCACTATCTAGACCAGGCTGGCCTCGATCTCACAGAGATCTGCCCGCCTCTACCTCCGTGTGTGCCACCCTGCCAAGCTTGTATGTAATGATTTTAAAGAACCATAAAATTTGGCTTTTCTCTTTTGCATTTTTTACTGTTTTATAATACAAGGCATTACACAACTGTCAGACAGGCTTTCAGTCTTGTGACGTTCCTTCCATTAGTCAGGTGTATTTTATTTCTCTAATGATCTCTAAACTATATATAAGACATCCTGAATTGATCAGCTGGCATTTGAACATGTACTTTAAAAAAGTGACTGCTACAATGATATCCTTCCTGTTCCTAGAGCCTCTGTTTGTCACATCATCTCATTCAGAGTTTCCAGCAACCATTGAATTGAGATGGTTCAGGAAGGCATAGAATCGTGGATGTGTGCAGATCTCTATTCATTTTACTAAGCTAACATCATCCCCAATGTAGGAATTCATTCCCAGTCGAATCAGTTAAAAATCCCCAAGAAGGCTGCATGTCTATAAGTGAATAAGATTTTGTTGGAGACGATGGATCAAGCTCTCATGCTAGATTAGTCTTAATTAAATTAGTATGTATTCCTTGTATGCTACTCTTTCCCCTCATTTTCTTATTTCATCTTTCTTTGCATTTCCTCGTTTCTGCAACTGGTATAGCTAATGCTTCCTACCCACCACATCAGCTGGTTCAGTGTTTTCTGATCCCTCTCATCAGAATTTCTCTTTTCTTTGACTATAGCCTTTATCAAGGCCATTCCTCTGGTAGTCAACTCTATATCATCCAATATTTCTATCATTAGTACATGGTGATACATTATGCCATTTCTTAAAATGTTCATAAAATTATGTTTATCAGAGAGATTGTATAATGTAGAATTTATTAAAGAAAAATTAGAAAGAACTAAGAGATGAAGAGGTCCCAAGGGAGAAATACCTTAAAGGCAAAAATCACTTCTGTGTACTTACATATAATATTTAAAAGAATGTTTCAAACTTGGTAAATACTTATAATAATATTTCTCGCTGTTACCTTATTTGGAAATCCTAATATCTTCTTAGTTAATGAACTCATGTGGCTTAGAAAGAGACATAGAGGTAAAATTTTACATTAGAAATTGGGGAATAGTCTAAAGTCTATCTTTAGAATTTGTAGGTAGACAATATCACTTTCCTTAGATTGGTCAGTAAATGCCAAGTATTCTATAAGGAAAAATTGTGTGTAAGTAGATTAAATTCCATTGGCCATTGTTATTTATTGTAGAGTAATTACATATATTTTTATTTTTTAATTGAATTTTTGTACATTTCATACAAAACATCTTAATCATCTTTATACCCTTTCCTCTGTCCACATCTTCCCATAGCCTTCTTGCCAAATTTTATGCTTTCTCTTATTTATGTTAAGGCCTATTGAGTCAAGTTAGTGTGCCTAGAGCAAGTTTATCCACTGGGGTCTAGTCAGCCCATCTAGAGTCATTCCCTTAAAGATCAGCTCTCCATCCTCCAGGAGTAATCAGCTGCCAATAGTTCTTTGGCTAAGATTGGGGCCTGCTGTCCATTTTCACAGTTCTATGCTGGGGTTTTGAGTGTTTCAGACTGCATGAGTCTTGTGCATGCCAACATCACTGTTGTAGATTTATATGAGAAAGTTAAGGAGCTATAAGACTCTATTTCCATATGCTTGTGCACTTCCTCCCCTAGGTCTTACAGTCTTTCTGCCCCCTCTTCTGAAATGGTCCCTGAGTCCTGGGTGGATGGAGTTTAATATAGGAGTCCTGTTCAAGGACCTTACTCTGCACATTTATTCTCTATGCTTTGGCCATTTGTGGCCTTTTGAGTTCATGGCCCTCTGTTGCATGAGAGAGCTTAGTTGATGACAGTTGAGAGATTCGTTAGTATTCTCTCTATCCCTTGTTCCACTATGTTCTGTGAACCTTAGGTGTAGAGGTTCCGTTGTAGATGTGTCACTTAGGGTTGGGCATCTCACAGATACTTATTCTTTGTATGTGACCAGTTGTGGGACTGTTTAATAGTCGGCACTGTTGCAAAAGAAGAATTTGATGAGTGGTAACTGGCATATAGTAACAAATTACCTTTGTTTAGGGATGTGACAGCCTTAGGGTTTTCTTTAAGATCTGTGAGCTCTCCAGTCATGTGTATTTGGCTGTGTTTATAGTACCCACATGAGTTCCCTCCCATTGAGTGGGCCTTAAGTCCAGTTAGGTAGCTGTTGATTACCCCCAAGATAAAAGTGCCATGATTGCCCAATATAGTTTACTGTGCTGGTTGTTGTTGTGGTTATTAGGACTTAAAGCTGGGGTGGACCATCTGTTGATATTCTTCCTTTGCCACTCGCATAGTGTCATTATATACACATTTTAATATTTTATTAATTATTTTTAATTTATGTGTATGAGTGTATGGTCTGCATGTGTTTAGGTGCACCCATGTTGTGCAGTGCCTGTGGAGGTCAGAAGAGTGTGTTGGATCCCCTGGAACTGGACCTACAGATGGTTGTTAATTGCCATGTGGGTGCTGGGAATTCAACCTGGATCTTCTGCAAGAGTGCCCAGTGCTCTTAACTGCTGAGCCATCTCTCCAGCCCCACAGTGACATTATATTTCAAGGTAACTTTTACACTTCTGTGTAGTTTGAAAGCACTTCTTTAATGGAGTGTTTTTTGTGGCTCCTGATAGCACCTTTAAGATAAATCCCTAAAACATTCACCCCTTTGCCTCTGCCTGCTATTACAGTCTGCACAAACTGTGAGCATATTTCAGAACTCTCAGATTGACTTACTGGTTGTCTCTGTTAATGCCTGTGAATTGTTTTCACTTCCTCGTATTCTTATTTTAACATTTCTTAAAAGTCTTTGTCTTTGTGCTATGCTGTATTCATGACTCCAGATATACCAGACTTTTCAGCAACGGGGGAATCCTCCGAAAATGAGTGCTTTCAACTTGAATAGCCCTGTTTCATTTGGACTGTATTATTGGCAAATGTAGTTCATCGTCTTTATGGCTTGCTGCTACAACAGATGTTCAGCCATGATTCTTGAAGGAGGACACACACACACATACACACACACACACACACACTCACACACACACACACGGGCACAAACAGTGAAGGACATCTTGTTCTGGAAACCATCTTGACTTTTTGATGTATTGAGTTGCTTGATATATAAAAAGATTTTCAAACTTGAAAATTATTTTTCAAATATTAACTAAGATTCTCTTGTCTTTATTTAGCTGTCATCTCCTCATTCATTCTTTTTAAAAGGTAGGTTTGGAAGCTTGGCTCAGGCATACTTACCAAATATCCTGCCTTGCCCCCTCTGCTTTTCTTTTTTTCCTTTTTACATGAGCATATCAACTCTTGAGACACATTTGAGACATTTTGAATGTGTAGAAAGAGCTTTCAAAAGAATTAATTGCTGTTTTCTTACATCAGTCATGCAGACTGGTAACAGACTTGAAAGACAAACAGAGGCATGTGTGTTCTCACTGTGTGTTATTGTTGCACCCCCTCACATAGCTGTTCACATTTGTCAGCAGTTTGTTTTGACTCACTATACCAAGGAGGGGGTGGCTTAGTGTGTTTTTGTAAGTTAACCAGCGTAGGATGTCAGTTATCTCAACTTTACCATTATGCTTGGCCACGATCCCTCCATGTAAAGAAACAGTCACATTTGTCCTACTTCTCAGGCCAATTTTGGGTAATGAAACTTGCCTTTAAAATAAATGCCAAATTGTTTTTCTTGTCTCATAACCATGTAGTTCAGAGTATAGCCTCTCATTTCATTATTGTCTCTATGCTGTATTCTTGGTATTTCCCCAGATTAGTTTGAGAATCCATTTGAGTTATACTTTTTCAATTTGTTTTGATAGTTCTTCCATGGTATGAATTAGCTTTGTGAAGAAAGTGTCCCAGCCCAGACTCTCTTCACCTTCTTCCTAGTTCCTAGGAGCAATGATACCCCCTGGGAATTGGGTAATACTGTTGTATTCTCCTGTTGACCAAGACTGCCAAGTTTGGGAGGCAGAGCTTTCTAAATGAGATGCAAAAGTGTTGACCTCTGGTCCTCAAGGTTACCCATGTGATTTAAGTCAGCATAGATGTCTGCTGACACAGAAGAGGCCCACTCTAATCATTCTTTTTTAAAATATTTTATTTACTATTTTTATTTTATGTGTATGAGTGAATTGCCTGCATGTACGTGAGTGCACCTGTGTCGTGAAGTGTGAGCGGAGGTCAGAAGAAAGCTTTGGATTCCCCTGGAACTGGAGTTAAGGACAGTTTGTAGCTGCCATGTGGGTGCTGGGAATTGAACCTGGGTCCTCTGCAAGAGCAGTCAGTGCTCTTAACTGCTGAGCCATCTCTCCAGTCCCTCTAATCATTCTTTAGTTGTGTCCTTTACTGTGTGTGTGGCATTATTCTAGCAGCAAGTTTATGCATTTAAGCAAACTTGTCATTTATGTAGGCTTTAAATAACTAGAATTTATTTCAGTGTTTTTGGTACTTGACATTTAAAAGAGACAGATGGCAAGTAAACAGGATGACAGCGAGACCATTTGCTGTGCCACATCTCCAACTAAGGGGAAGGGTTTGAACCTAGGTGTTTTAGGAAGGTTTCAGTTTACTGCAGGTTACTGACGCCTGGGCAGAAGTAGAGTGTACCCCATTTTCATGTGCTCCCCAGCCACTTCTCTAGGTGCTTTGGAACTGCTGGGTTCTATTTTTAAGGGTAATAAACATTTCACTGAGTTTCAGTGTATCTTTAAAGTTATTTCTTTATTTAATCTGAAATAGTTCTGTGTTCAGCTGGGTTCTCAAATCAAGTCTGTTGAGTTTAAACATTTAAAAATTCCTTCTGGAGTCTTACTCTCTCCTTTATATTCAACTTGTTTCTGTTTCTTTATGCTGAAGTTGATTTCCTATAGTTTCATTGGACATTTTTCCCTGTGAGGTAGTAGTTGTTACAGAGCAGTCAAAAATTTGCTTCACAGAAGGATTTCTGTTAATCTTTTTCAAATGGAAGGTAGTTATCAGAGCTACTGATGGTACAGGAAAATAAAATGTAAAAATCCTTTTTGGGTTAGTCTTTGTAAAATTGTATGTTTCCTAACACCAGTACAAATGATTGTGAAGATTTTAGTAAAGCAGTTGTTTCTCACCATTGATTGAATATGTGGGGCTGATAGATTTTGGAGGTTAACAGGTGGTCTGTGAACAGGCAGACTGGCCTCCAGTGGCAACATGTTGCCTAGTTTGCACAACTCCCCAATTCTGGAGTAGTATGCATCCCATCCATTGGTAAACATGGAAAACTTGTAATGAAAGGTCCTGTTTGTAATTTTGCCTTTCCTTTTCAAGTTAGCAGTTTTTCTGGAAAAAGTTGCGTCTTGTGCTATAGCAGAAATAAAACTATACTTGAAAACTGAGTCTCATGAAGAGGTATAATCTTACAGTCATGCACCATCATAATAAGAAAGAACTATAAATATGTGTGTGTTTAAACATAAAGAGGTATTTTGTGTTTTGTTTTGTTTTTTATCTTAGATTTGTTCTCATATGATGTATTTTGTGCTAAAATTTGCTGTAAATACAATATATCAGCATCCCTAGTTATTTTCCTTACAGTATCAAGCAGGCAGTGCTTAAAGGAGAGTTCTGAGAACTTTGCCGTTTAGTGGTTTTGGTATTGCATACTCATCAGAGAGTGTAATTACACAAGTGCAGATGGTAGGAGCCTGTCATTTGATGTTCCTAGTGTACCATGGGGTGTTGCTTGACAGTAAACTTTTAATAAGGAGGAAAAAATACCTTTAAATTGTGATAAAAATATAGTAAATATATAAGCCAGAACCAGTCATTTAACAGCCATACATTGTATATGAATTTACAAAGTTTGTTTGAAATTTTGTTATTTATTTATTTTATGTGTATGAGTATATTGCCTGCATGTTTGTAAGTGTACCTGTGTCGTACAGTGTCTGCAGAGGTCAGAAGAGGGTGTCAGATCCCCTGGAACTGGAGTTATGGACAGTTGTGTGGATGCTGGGAACCAAACCTGGGTCCTCTGCAAGAGCAGCCAGTGCTCTTAACCCTTGAGGCATTTCTCCAGCCCCACACTAAGCTTTTATATGACTGGCCACACTAGGTTTTGCCCTCCCTCCCTCCCTCCCTCCTGCAGTGTGTATCAACATGGCTAGATGAGTGAATAATTCCTCACTTTTGTTAACCTCTTTCACTATCTTATAGAATTGCTGCCATTTATATGGCCTGTGACTGACCTCATTGTCTTTATGGTGCTTTTTTATTCTAAATTATCGGTGAAAGCTCCTTATGTGATGAATTTTCAGTTTTAGAATTTGCTGACTATGGCAATAATACCTCTAATCTCAGCATTCCAGAAGCTAAGACAGGAAGGTTCCAAGTTCAAGGCCAGTCTGGCTTGTATAGAGTGACTGTACATCACTTCCTAAAGAAAGAAAGAGCAAACACACAGAACAAAAACTGAAAATTGTTTCTCCAGAAAAAGCCAAAATGCTAAAAGAAGTGTAGAATTCTAACCTCAGTATTTAGACTGTGTATAACCTCTGCTGTTGTCAGAGTTTACCTTCTGCTCAATGTTTTGTCTCCTAATGTTTATATATACAGTGTGGAAGCCTTTGCACTTGGTTTTCAATTTCCTGCTGTATTTGGTTTTTAAGTTGACAAATTTATGTATCTGTGGAATATACCCTGGTGCTCTGAAGTATTTATATGCCTTGTGGAATGCCAAAATTAAGCTAATTAGCACATCTATTACCTCAGCTCACATTCTGGATGCCAAAAGCCCATGTCCTGGTGGCTACATCTCCTTGTCTGTGACAGAGTGATCATATCCTGGGAGAAGCAGGAAGAGAAAACTGAGGAATTTGAACTTGATTCGTGACAAGTAAATCTTGAAGCAACTGATCCCATCCCACAAGCTCAAGAAATCACTCATGATGTTAATTAATCTATTTGTGAAAGCAGATCCCGGTGACCCACATACCTCCCACTAGGCTGCCCTCTCAACATTGCTGCTTTCAGGAATTCAGTTTCAGCAAGAGTTACAGTGCAGACAAGCTATATCTAAACCATAGTAGCAGGTATTGTTGGCTTGTTTTTGTTTTGTTCAAATTTGTTTTCCTTCTGTATGGTGCGCGCATGCTGGGCACCCTGGCGTGGTGTGCGCGGGCACGCCTGGAGAGTTGCGTCGCGTGTCCACGGGCTTCTCCGTGTCTCTGTGGCTCTCTGCTGCTGGAGCGTTGTCCAGCCGTGCACCACCTTAATTTCCCCCGTGCACTTTCCTCTTGATGTGAGATCCACTGGCCACTGGATCACGCGGGAGAGCGCAAGGCGGCTGAAGCTGGGATCCGTGAGCCAGTTACGGAGGAATGCTGCCTCCGGAGAGGCTGGATCACCAGTAATGTCTCTGTGGCTCTCTGCTGCTGGAGCGTTGTCCAGCCGTGCACCACCTTAATTTCCCCCGTGCACTTTCCTCTTGATGTGAGATCCACTGGCCACTGGATCACGCGGGAGAGCGCAAGGCGGCTGAAGCTGGGATCCGTGAGCCAGTTACGGAGGAATGCTGCCTCCGGAGAGGCTGGATCACCAGTAATACGCGGGACTCTGCTTAGTCCGTGTCACAGCTTTTATTAAGTGTAGCTTCAAGTGATCCAGCTCTCTATTATTTGAGAGAAGACTGGGATATTTATACCATGGGGGTAGTGGTAAAAGCTTTGGCTGATAGATACTTTGTGAGAAATTCTATTTGCATATGGAAGTGGGTTTCTGCCATGCTGCCAGACCGCTGACTACCTGAAAAATCACACAGGAAAGCATGGTATTCCTAGAGCCAGAGGCCATGTTTATGTTATGGCATTTGTGGCGGGCACTTCAAAAGGAGAGTCAGGAAAAATGCCAGGAAGGCA
>NW_008352832.1:198047-198911 GCF_000622305.1 Nannospalax galili | reverse complement strand
AAGTGGTTGTTAATTATTTGGAGAGCCTTTTTTTTGCATCTGGGTTTAGATACCATCTGGAGGCTGGGTTTTTGTCTCCCTTTAAGAGATCAAAGAGTGGCTGTAATTGACTTGTGGGGATGGAAAGCCAGGGCCTTAGCCAATTAATATTACCTAGAAAACTTTGAAGTGAGTTAAGTGTGAGTGGATGGGGGACTTCGAGGACAGGTTTGAGGGGCCTAACAGCAGTGGGTGTTATTTCAGTCCCCAGAAAGGTGATGGGGGGGACAGATTGTATTTTATTTGTTGTTATTTCAAAACCTTTTGCCTCTAGGGTGTTTATCATAGCATCTTTTAGGTCTTCTAGAGAGGAATCCTCATCTTGCCAGACCAAGAGGTCATTCATGTAATGATAAACATGCAGCCCCTTTTTTCAAAGGGGTGCTAGTGCATTAGCAACAGCCTCCTGGCATATCGTAGGACTATTTGCCATGCCTTGTGGCAGAACTTGCCATTCATCTCGATCAGCTGGACCAGAATTGTTAATCTTTGAACTGAGAAGGCAAAATGTTGGCAATCATTATTGTGCAAACGGATGGAGAAAAAGCAGTCTTTTATATCTAGGACTAACAGGGGAGTATTAAGAGGGATGGCAGAGACCATGGGTAGGCCTCTTTGGGGTGACCCCCATATTTTCATGGCTTTATTTATGGCTCTAAGGTCCTGTAACAGTCTCCATGTCCCTGTCTTTTTCTTTATTACAAAGACTGGGGTGTTCCATGGGCTCCTGGAGGGCCTAATGTGACCCAGCTGTAGCTGTTCTTTCACAAGTTGTTGTAAAATGAGTAATTTCTCCCTGGGTAATGGCCACTGTTCCACCCAGAC
>NW_008352832.1:195844-197085 GCF_000622305.1 Nannospalax galili | reverse complement strand
CTGTTTAAAAGCATTGCTTTGGCTGCAGGATCTGTTATTTTTCTATCTAAGCTTGCTTGCACTCTTAGTATAAAATCTGGGAGAGCCTCAGTTGGCTTCTGCTTTAAAAAGGTTAATGAAGAGGTCTCTCCAGGCCCAGTGGACAATGGTGTTAGGCGATCCCAGGCCTGCAGGGCACATAAGCGAATCTGTTCTATACAGCCAGCAGGGAATGTAGCTTGCTGAATTCCTGTGGAGAAATTGCCCTGACCAAAAAGCTGGTCATAATTCCAATCTATAAATCCAGGTGGTGGATCCTGTCCTGGTTGGGGTCTCAGCTGCTGATTATGCGTGTCATTTCTTTTAGCTTGCATTAGGAACTCATCTCTAAATAAGGCTTCCCACTGTACAAATAATGGACTGGGGAGGGTAGATCTACAAATGTTTCTCCAATCCTGGGGAAGAATGTTAGTATTAAATGTTTGTAGTATAGATTTAGTCCAAGGAGCATGAATGGCATCTTCACGCACAGCCTGGCATAATTCTTTAAGTTCTGCAGCTGGGAGTGGGTACCAGGCTAGGGGGTGTTGTCTGGTTATTTGCAAGTCAACAGGAAAAGCCTCTACTGGTGGGTTTTTGGGGTCCTGAGACCGCTGAGGCTGGAAATTTTGAGGCTGGCAACTTTCACTGTCTCTAAGGTTACACAGCTGCTCTGTGGCTGTAAGGCGTGTCTCAACAGGGGGTGGAGGGGGGGAGAATTTACCTGAGGATTTTTGGGAGTTGTTGAATCTGCTACTGGGCAGTCTCTGTAGGGTTTTTTTTATCGCTTAAAACCTCTCTTTTATTATTCTCTGATGTTTGTAAGCTTTCTTCAATTTTAGGTGGATTTTTTAAGCACTACTGGATGGCTGCCATAATTGGGAAAAAAGAGAGAGGAAAATTATGCTTTTCTTGGGTTTCTTTCTTATACGCCAAATGTGAAAGAAAGTCCCACACCTCAGGATCAGATATGTCTGCGGATAAGATCCAGGGTGCAAATTGATACACCTCATTCCAAAATTTTAAGCTTTCCTCTTTTGAAATTTTTAATCCTCTAGATTTGAGTAGGGTTTTAAGAGAATGAATCTGGCGCTTCCTCTGGCGCGATGCCGAGTTCCCCATTGTAAAGGGAAGGTGTTTTTACAGCAATCGGACACTAGAGGGCTGACGTGCCTTTGCAGAAAAAAAGTAGCAGTTTTAAATCTTTTGTTCTGGCAGCCACT
>NW_008352832.1:194620-195804 GCF_000622305.1 Nannospalax galili | reverse complement strand
TTAAAGAGATGTCTAGATAGAGGTCTTTTGTCCATACCTGTACAGGCAGTCGGGGTCCGTTAGGGGTTCAGAGAGACCTTCAGCCAACACCAGGGGGTAGCCCTGGCCAGAAAACCTCAGTTGTCTCTCTGGCCCTAGCAGTCCCACACGAGAACTTCAGACCAGAAAAGAAAAGGAGGAAATCAGAAGAGAATTTTTGTGGGCACCAGCTCCTAGCTGGCACGAGGTTCAGAGGCTCTCACGTTTTGGCGCCAGATATGGTGCGCGCGCGCTGGGCACCCTGGTGTGGTGTGCGCGGGCACGCCTGGATTGTGGTGGCGCTTGGTTCCCAAAGGGACGTTGCTGAAATTGAAATTTCAGGGGATCACAGTGGTCCCCAGTCACAAGACCTTCGCGGAAATTTGAGGGGCTTGCGGCCACCCTAATGGTTTTTAACTGGCCGATGCATTACCAGGTTTTTGATATTAAAGAGATGTCTAGATAGAGGTCTTTTGTCCATACCTGTACAGGCAGTCGGGGTCCGTTAGGGGTTCAGAGAGACCTTCAGCCAACACCAGGGGGTAGCCCTGGCCAGAAAACCTCAGTTGTCTCTCTGGCCCTAGCAGTCCCACACGAGAACTTCAGACCAGAAAAGAAAAGGAGGAAATCAGAAGAGAATTTTTGTGGGCACCAGCTCCTAGCTGGCACGAGGTTCAGAGGCTCTCACGTTGTGGCGCCAGATATGGTGCGCGCGCGCTGGGCACCCAGGTGTGGTGTGCGCGGGCACGCCTGGATTGTGGTGGCGCTGGTCCGCGGGCTTCTCTGTGTCTCTATGGGTCTCTGCTGCTGGAGCGTTGTCCAGCCGTGTACCACCTTAATTTCCCCTGTGCGCTTTCCTCTTGATGCGAGATCCACTGGCCACTGGATCACATGGGAGAGCGCAAGGTGGCTGAAGCTGGGATTTGTGAGCCGGTGACAGAGGAATGCTGCTTCCGGAGAGTCTGGATCGCCAGTAAGACGCGGGACTCTGCTTAGTCCGTGTCACAGCTTTTATTAAGTGTAGCTTCAAGTGATCCAGCTCTCTATTATTGAGAGAAGACTGGGATATTTATACCATGGGGGTAGTGGTAAAAGCTTTGGCTGATAGATACTTTGTGAGACATTCTATTTGCATATGGAAGTGGGTTTCTGCCATGCTGCCAGAC
>NW_008352832.1:175675-194564 GCF_000622305.1 Nannospalax galili | reverse complement strand
GGTCACCGGTACACAAGACTCAAGGCTCGGCTCAGTCTGTGCTTACAGCTTTATTCTCTCTGGGACCCAATCTCTGGGACTCAGTCTCTGACCCGATCTCCCACTATTAAGAGAAGGCTAGGATATTTTTATACCATGGGGGTAGTGGTAAAAGCTTTGGCTGATAGATACTTTGTGAGACATTCTATTTGCATATGGAAGTGGGTTTCTGCCATGCTGCCAGACCGCTGACTACCTGAAAAATCACACAGGAAAGCATGGTATTCCTAGAGCCAGAGGCCATGTTTATGTTATGGCATTTGTGGCGGGCACTTCAAAAGGAGAGTCAGGAAAAATGCCAGGAAGGCACCCTGCTATGAAAGGATTCTCAGCACATAACTCCGAGCTCATGAGCTATCCGGATATGAAGAGACTTCTACTTCACATAACAGAGGCCCCCAACACTTCTGTGAATGGAAGGAGAGAATCTATAAGATAGAAAAAAATAATTATATTAGGCTAGCTAATGTGGTATGGTACTGAAGTATTTCTTTAATCAATAGGGGATTATATTTCCATTTGACACTTCAGAAAGGATGAAAGAAGTTCATGCAGACTAAGTGTAATTCTTTTGTCCACTAATCCTTAATTTGAACAATTGTCTAGAATTCATGTTTGTGTAGACCTGAAACCTCAGAATTAACATACTTAAAAGTTTATTGAGAAGAATGAAAATGTTACCTGATGGAACCATGTGTTGCTTTCTTAATACAAATTAAATAACATTTCAAAATCTCTATAACAAAGTTGTGATGTCCAGGAATTTTCTTGGGTACAGTTGTCAGTTATTGAGCATTTTACAAATGTAGGATATTGCATATGACAGTATTTGGTGTATGCCTCTTCATGAATCAGGTGAATTTTGTTCATTCCTATTTAATTTAACATAATTATCACCAGTGCCTTAAAAATTGTATCATGATTCATTATTAAAGACAATATAATGGTTTCTTGTTTATAACTCTGTCAGTCTCAAACTACATTGAATGACTTCTTGGTCTCCTCATTTTCTTTCTAAGTCCTCTGTCACACTGAATTGTTTATATTTCCCCATCACAGTATCCCTCTTTATAGCTGTCTTTATTTGCCTTAATTTTATAAAAGTATATCACATTACACTCCTGCTTACTCTTAAGCATTAACTTGATTCTGATTTTGGTTCCTGCGCTCAGCATAGATCTTTTCACCTTGCTGAGTTTTTCAACTCCTTTTTGAAAAGCATTGCTTAGGACTTTTTACATGTCTATGGGAGGCACAAAACTTAGGTTGTAAATAATCACCTCTTTAGATGGTTCTTTGAGTACTCTATCAAATGTGTTATCAGTTTGTGTTCTAGGGATTTTGTGATGATTGGTTTCTGTCTCCACTTACATTACGTGTTTGTGCTGGATAGCTTTATTTGTCAACTTGACACACTTGGGTAGAGGGAGCCTTAATTGGGGAATTTCCTCCATTGGACTGGCCTGTGGCCATGTCTGTGGGGACATTTTCTTGATTGTTGAGAGATGTGGAGGGCCCACCCACTGTGGGTGGTGCCGTCCCTGGGCAGGTGGGCCTGTGTTGTATAAGAAAGCAGGCTGAGCACAGACAGGCCAGGGTAGCAAGCCAGTAAGCAGCAGGTCTACTTCATAAAAGGCAGTCCATACCTGACATTGATATATGGCTTGGTTTTCTATAGACTTTTATTTTCCCTTCTTTCACCTGGAATGTGGCTGTATAAATGAATGAGATTTTCATTTTCAGTATTTCATGAGTTGTGTCTTTTACCAAGTTCTAGTCATTTTAAAGTTTGGTGCTACTGACTTACATTTTTATGCTTCACATGTTTAACTTTATATTTGATAAACCTAAATGATTAGACTTTGGATGAAAGTTTGAATTTTTAATTTGTTGAGATTTCTCTATTTGGTGAAGTACTAGCTTTTTATTACTGCAATGAAGTATCTGATAGTAAAGTTTATTAAGAGAAAAGATGTGTTTTACTTACAGTTGAGTTTACACAATCCTGCTGAGATGCTCATGATGAATGACAGTGGTGGGAGCATACAGATAGTGATGTGAGTGCCTATCATGATCAGGAGCAGAGAGAAGGAATGGGCAACACTAGGCTTTCCCCTCTTGGAAGAATTCTCTCAGGAGAACTCAAGGGGCCCAATGAAAACTACCTCATGCCCCAGTCACCTGAGGAGCTCCACTGTGTACCACCTTTTGTTTTCATCACTTTTCAACTGTTATGCTTTGATCAAAGTGGACCCCTAGGCGATACTCAGTCCACCCCAAAACTATAGTATGCTCTAAGTGTAGTAGACATATTGCTTCACAATAAGTTGCAGGTGAAATAGGTTCTCAATTTTATGACTTTTTTTTTTTTTTGCCTAACTTGCATGGTCTACCTTAGCTTTGTCTCAGAAATTGTAGGATCAGATAGTGTACATTTTTACAAATTTTACATTAAACTTAATTTTAGACACTATTTCATTTATTTATTCATTGGAGAAATACCTTAGAGACAGAGACAAATATTTGTTTTAAACTAGTTTTAATTTAACTCTTTTGGATTGTTTCATAAGATAGACACTGTATCAGGGTTACTAGCCCTTCGTATAACAAAAGGAAAACCTTTAGATTCTTGTAGTACTGAGTCTAGGGGAAGTATTATCTCCAGTATAGAAGTTTCTGACAGGAAGTGTTGCTTCCTCCAGGAATTAAAGTACAAGAGTCAAAATGTTTGTCTTATAAACAGTAGACAACTATATTAGGTAATCTTCGATACCTATTCTAGGGTGGACTGGATTGCTTGTCCATCATGGCTCATAAAGACTTATAAAGGAATGGTAATGAAGGCACTGTTGTGAGTTGTTTGGATGTTGCATCCAAATACCACATCATGTGGGGAAGGGAAGATGGAAAGTATGGTGGTCACTCTGTGTTATTCTCTGCTCTTTGCTCTTATTTTATCATTCTTAACATGTAAGGCATCAGATTCCCTAACGTAAGTGTTCTGGTATAAAGAGAAACAAACTGAATAATCTCAATAGCTGGTGTTCTTGAATTTATTGGCATCCTAATTCTATACACATTGAGATAGCCCTTTAAATTAAAAACCAGTGTTTTGTTAGGGTTGTTTCTAGCTCGGTTTTCAGCAATAATAAATGATTCAATTTCTGATAACCTTTTGGCTTTGAGTAGCTGGGTTTACTCTTACAGTGTGATAATCAGGAAATATGAAGAAATGTTTTGAAAATTATAATGATACTATAAATGCGATATTCTAGATTAAATTATATGGCATTTTAAAATTAAGGAAAAAATAATGGAAAATTGGTTTTAGAAGGTTTTCTGTATAATAAAGATAGCTGCAGTTTTGTGTATGGATGTTGAGCTTCTACCTTCATTGTGACGCAGAACGGCCATTTGAATTAATTGTTCAATACTAATGTGTTTATTTTGTCATAACAACAAACCACATAGGAAAAATAATCCATTTTTCCTAAACCTGTATTGTAAATGCTGTATAGAAAATTATTTTTTAGATGTTAGTTTTTTTATTGACTTAGAGGACATTACAGTCTCTTCTGCAGTTATAGCATGGTGAGTAGAAGATAAAATTGCTGCTAAACCTTTTTTTGTATATATTCAGGACTATAGTAGCTTAAGAATTGTGGCAAATTGTGCATATTAAGTTTTCAGTTCTAGAAGTATGACTTAAAAGTCCCCTAGAAGCTTCTCTTCCATTGTGGTTGAAAAGTTTTTTCATCTTTTTTGACCCGCGTGGTTACTGCTGATGTTGGCGATACTTTTATCCTTAGAGAAAGCTGTGTCAAAATTCTTTGATATTTTTGGACTTGGGGCTAAGCCACCTTGTGCCTGCTGATTCCCGATGTTTAAAACAGAATGTTAATTTGAACAAATATTTCAATTATAGTCATGTCTTCTCAAATAAAGATGTGGTAAGTTTGCCCCAGGGTCAAGAGTAACATTATTCAAATTTGTTTTATGCCTGTATTTTGATTTTCTAAAATATTTTTCTGTACTAAAAATGTGGGATTAACATATTAAGTTGTTTGTTTGTTTTTTTTTTTCTGTTGTTGTTGTTTGTTATTTTTTGTTTTGAGACAGGGTCTCCCTGTAGCCCCGTTGGCCTGGAACTTGCTATGTAGGATGAGGCTGGCCTCGATCTAAGGGTGCTGGGAATAAAGGCATGCACCACAATGCTTGGCTCTGTTAAGTTTTAAAAGTGTTTATTATTTTGCATCATTCTCTCTTCATGGTATCTTGATATTTAAATGTTTTCTAAAAATGAGGGAAATTATTTGGTGTGTGTGTGTGTGTGTGTGTGTTGGGTGTTGTGTTTTTATGGATCCCAGAGACCAATATCAGCTGTTGTTCCTCAGGATGACCTTCTATCTTGTGCTTTGAAATAACGTTTCTGAATGGGCTATAGGGCTTGCGGGTTAGGCTAGATTTTTTAGCCAGTGAGCCCCAGAGAGCCTTCTGTCTCTGCCTCCCTAGTGCTGGGTTACAAGTGTGTGTTATCACTCCCAGTTTTTTACAGGCTTCTATAGATCAAATTTAGGGCCTCATGCTTACGTGTCAAGCACTTTATGGACTGAGCTGTCCCAGCCCCTTAGAAGCCCCCTGAGCTTCTGCCCTTAGAAGCTGAAAGGGAGACTGTAAGCATCCTGTTTCTTGATTCATGCTCTCTGCTGGTTAAAATGTGAAAATGATTAGGAATTATCTCTGAATGCCTTAGGAATGGCAGAACTTCAAGTAAGAGGGAGTCTGGGTACTTAATTACCTTGTAGACTAGAGTACTAGACTAAGCAAGAAGGAAATAAGCACCAGTGTCAGCAGGTATTATTCTATCTTTGTCACAATGCAAAAAGTAGATCCCAAAATCCATCTCCATGCTGATGATACCTACCATTTCTGCTACAATTTTTCAGCTTTAAATTTCAAACTTATATAATAATATCAAGGCATTGCTACATGAAATATAATGCTTTATTAACTATTCCTGACTTAACCAAAAGCAAGCACTGAATTCATGCTATAAGGCTGTGCAGTGTTATATATTGTGATTTCTATTAGACAGTTAATTAATATTAAATTAATGTGACACTATAGTCCTCCTCGTGTTAATGCCTCAAGGAGGTGAAACAAAGTATTGTCTGCTGACAGTCTGGATTTCGCTGTGTTTTCAGACTGTGTGTCCCCCCTGCCCTGCCTTCCCGTGTCTATCTTCCTGTGTGAGTTTTTCCCTTCTTGCGCATTTGGCTTGTGAGGAGCAAGGGCTAGTGCTGCTCTGAGTGGCTAGTTTACCCAAACTCATGTATCTTAATAGAGGCCAGGTGCCTTGCAATTCTCCTGAATACACAAATGCTGGTCTCATTCAGTTAGCTGCTTGGGAAGCTTGTGGGCTTGCATTATAATGGATGGAAAAACACCCAGTTCTTTACAACCTTTTAAAGTATTACTAACATTTACGAGAAATTATGAATGTTATGGGAACCAATTTCCGTGTGGGAGTTGAGTACTAGGAAAAAAGAAAGGTTTCATAATGATGAATGAGAGATTTTCAGAAAGCATTGTTTGGTTTTTCATTTTCAGTACAGAAGACAGCTTACATCATCAAGCTGAGAGGTAGAGCTTCACTGAATGTCAGGGTTTGGTCCCAGTTTATTTAGTTATGTTTCATGATATCAAAAGATTGTACCCTTGGTAGGATCACTGTACCTGTAGCTGAATCTAGGTGGGGGAAAGGTGGAAAGGAATACGCTATATTACAGGAACAGTACATATCTCTTTGTTGGCATCCTTTTGAACCTGTTGTGCCAAGTTCTGCCACATTCTGTATGCATAGATCTAAGTGCCTACGAATAACAGACAGCTCCTTAGCAGGTATGCTCCTGTGATGTCAGTGTCAGTCTTCATAGCACACTTCAGCATTGCAAGGACTGTGTTTCCCACAGGCTTTCCTCACTGTTACCATCATTAGCAGCAACTCTGCTCCTCACCTGGGTGATAATAATTAGAAGCCATTTTGTTCACTCAGCCCGTGACACATCATGTTACCTATGCTCTTTAGTTATAGAATTGTGTCTTTAGACACACTCCCAGTGCTTGCACTTTTTTTTAACTTTAAAAAAAACTTTATTGAGAATTTCATACATGCATATAAGGTGTTTGATCAAATCCACACCCACTCCCTCCCCTCCAACACATTTTGGTCCAAATAAACAAGATTAAAGAAAAATTATAGCACAAAATGCTTACAGTGACTCCATAAAATTTTGAATTCAGCATATATATTACTGGCAGGAAGGCAAATTTCTCTCTCTCTCTCTTTCTCTTTCTTTCTTTCTCTCTCTCTTTCTTTCTTTCTTTCTTTCTTCTCCTCCTCCCTCCATCCCTCCCTCCCTTCCTGTCTTTCCCCACAAAGTCCAGTTGGCAGGGGAACCCAGCAAAACTTCTGAAACCCTTCTGCCTCTGTCAGGCCTTATGTCCCAGGCTGCAGGGCTGGATCTGTGAACCCTATCCAGCTGTGGTAGGAGTGCCCCCTCCTGGGGCCCAGCTCCCATCCTCCTCTCTATTAGATATGAACTCCCAAATACTTTTGTCAATTTTGGCCTTTGGAACAGAGTATGTTGCTAAGAGGCCCAAGGATATTTTGATGTTTACCCAAGAAATTGGCTGCTTTTCTTTGATGTCTTTTTTTACCCTACCTACCTAGACAATTCCTACCTCCTATTCTTATCACACCACTGTCTGAAGTGGTTACCAAATTGCTGGTAGGGAATCGGGACACAGAGCACTCTGGCTTCTTCCATGCTGAACAGGGTTGCAGCGTGAGGCAACTGGGGTACCCCTTCAGTGGGTGTATCCAAAAGACTCCAAAATTGCATAACTCTTAACTGTAGGGAGAAAAGAAAGTCTTTGACTGGTGAATAGGGGATGTGAAGGGGAAGTAAAGGAAAGAGTAATTAGCATTACAAGTTCTAGACAGGGAACCAGAAAAGTCAGAACAGGGCAAATTTCAAATGTTCATATCAGAGTCCACTGGGATTTCTTGATGAGAGCTTCCAAAAGCATCCCTCTATTGGGTTCCTCCTCATTTTTCTTTTGTCTGCCAAGGCTGGACTCTAGAGTGATGAACTCAGGATTTGTTTTCAGGCACTTTGATAGCTGTTGGAGTGGCTGGAATCGGTGTCAGTTCCCTCTCAAGGCTTTTGCAAATTTCATTAAATTTTTTTTTCTCTTTCCATGAATCCCAACTTAAACTTCATTTACATTCATTTTTATCCCAATGCCAGTCACTCTCTGGTCTCTCATTTCTCCTAAGGTTTCACTCATATCCATATCCAGACTGGATCCCATTGCATAAGCCAGATCAATCTTCATCCCAACTCTGGCCCTGAGTTACTAATTGTAGATTTGGATAATTTGCCCAACTTTCTTGTACTTAGTAGTTATAAAATAGTGACAGTGAATTGCTTTCACCCTTAATGTGAGGATTATTTGAAAGAATGGACTATAGAATGGTAGATAAAGTTGGTAGTAAGATAATGAAATTTAAGAAACACTTTTGGTATTATAGATATGGGGAACCAGCACAGGTTCTTAAGCAGGGACAGCAACTAAAATGCCTATAAAAGGTCATTTAAATAGTTTATGTGATAATAGTTTAGATCAGTGAATGAGGTGGGGAATTTGTTGGATTTTGTGTTGAAAAGTTATAGTGTTTCCAGATTAGCCTGTCTTGCTTAATATCTATCTATCTATCTATCTATCTATCTATCTATCTATCTATCTATCTATCATCTATTATTTTTACTTTATATATATGAGTATTTTGCCTGCATGTGTGTAAGTGTACCCGTGTCATGCAATGCCTGTGAAGATTAGAAGGGGTTGTTGGATCCCCTGGAACTGGAGTTATGGATGATTGTTAGTCGCCATGTGAGTGTTGGGAATTGAACCCGGGTCCTCTGCAAAAGCAGCCAGTGTTCTTAACCACTGAGCCATCTCTCCAGAATGATATTTATCTCTCCCTAATGGTCATCATGTTTTATACTTCAGTGTTACATTTATAAATGACTTGATAGAGATTGTTTTATGTATATAGTAAATGTTAGTGTGCTTGTTTCTCCTGTCAGGGAGATGATAGGTTTCTTTTGAAGTGTCTGTTTTCTTATTGTCCTATAAGAATTATGTGGACTTGAGTTCTCTAAACAAATTTAAGAGTGTGGAAGCTATTTAAAAGCCCACTGTGTTTGACTTTGAATTTTAAGAGTGTTTGTATTTTTGTTTAGGTATTTAGTTGAAACAAAGTTCTTAAGAACTTAAATCATATCAAATTGATTTTAATTTTGAGGGAGTTTTTATGTTGTGACACTCTCAAAGATGCTGTTCAGATTAAGTGGAATGTGAGTAGAAAGACTAAGGCCTACCTATTGATGTAGCACACAGCTTATTACTGTGGAAAGTGATTATGTAACATTCCCTGTGACAGTGGCATTAGCCCTTATATTAATGCTTCTGTTTGTTCACATAAGGAAGAGTAAGTCCAAGACAGATCAGACTATCAACTAATGTCAAGTTACCAAGTACTTTGTACCTTACAAATAATGTAGCAAGAAGTTGTTGTACTATAAAAATCAAGGCCAAATACTATATTGCGGTAAAATCTGCAATTTGCTAATTTGCCTCATTTTGAAATTTTGAAAATTAATCACTTTTCATATTTTGTATGCATGAATGTATACATGTGTATGGGTACATATGGATCCATACATGGAGCCCAGAGGACAACTTGAGAGAATCCGTTCACTCTCTCCACCTTGCAGATTCCCAGGACCAAACCATGTTATCAGGCATGCTTGCCCTTACTCAGATTTTGTTAGTTCATTTGCTTATATGTGAACCTCTAACAATATTGAAGGAGGAGGAGTCCTACCACAATGTAATCATCATCTGTAAAAATACTGTAATTTCAGGTAGTGATAAGTTCTGTAGAGAAATGTGTTTCAGGGCAAGAGGATGGAAAAGAAACAGTGCTTTATAGTAATCTAGATTGTGTTTAGGTTATGTAGATACTGTGCACAGCTCTCTTTCCTAACACTTTTGTAAGGGATGGGAACTTCTTGTAGGTCTGAATCTAAGGTGCAATGTTGAAGTTGTTCTTCCAGTGGCTAGAGCAAGGGGAAGAAAGACTGCAGGCTAGCCCCTACCCTGAGTGCCCTTACTGTGTCCTCTGTGTTACCATGTGAGCTCTCAACTTCTTCCACATTTGACCCAGAATTCCACAGTTGGCCGCACAGTCCTATTTTAAGAGTCTTTTAGCACAAAACCCTTGTGATTAGGCATAGATTACAAGATGGGCACCAAAGAAGATAGGGGCTCAGAAAGAAAAAAGCAGAATTCACAAGACAGACTGCCAACTCCATGGATTTCCTGAGCCAAAGCTATGTTTTTAGTGTTTAATCCTCTTAGGTGACAGAAATATTAGCATTTTATCAAGGTTCCAGGTATATGTTTGTGAACGTGCTGGGATGGCAGAGTACTGCTTTTCATGCATATACAGAAGAGGTGTTTGACTTTTGAATTTGAGTCCCTATAATGAGTCTCCATCAGTATCACCCCCCTAAAAGAGCTCATACATAAAATTACATTGCAAAGAAAGAACACTGTGGATGCCCAGCCCTTACTGTCATTTCCCCACATGAACCTTGGAAACCTATCAGGACTACAGTGGGAACCCTAACGGATGTGGCAGCTTGACAGTCAGTCTAGAGTGGGGAATGTTGAGGTCCAGGAAGAGCATAGTTGTAGGCTTCAGGTTCTGATTCTGTGTTAAAGCCTGCATCTCAGGACATGGTGAGGAGAGGAGTCATGACAAAGGAGAAGTTTTATAGAAACTGTGATCAAAAAGAGTAAAGTAGGGATTGTGACAGGGTATGTGTTGTGGGGGTGCCAAGGAGCTCATTTGTGGGGGCTCCAGAGTCAGCACTTAGCAATCAGTAGTGGGCTATGTTGATGAAAGGTAGCAATGAGAGAACACAGAAATTGAGAATTTTAACAGTGGAGCTCAGAGGAGCCCCATACTCAGGCCAGAGGAGACTTTCTGGGTACAGAGTTCAGGGGATCCTGGCAAGTTAGAGCTCAGCATAAGAAGTTATTTGTACCTTATAACAAAGAAAGTGATTGTAGCCCAGTCAAAAAAACACCCAACTGTTCATGCACAGGTGCATAGCTCAAGCCATGGCAGACAGTAGGAAGCCAGGCAGCGGGAGGGCTCCAGCCTGTACTGCGTAGATAGAGTGCAGACAACTGAATCTGGATTGAAGAGATTTGGAATAGACTGATTTGAAAGTAAGTTTAGATAATCAGGTAATGTGAAATCTCCTGTGTGTTTCTTAAACTGTGGCTTTTTACTCAAAATTCTCTCATAAAAGTAGTCTGTGTGTCTGAAAAATGTGTGTGCTGAACTGTGGTGGCTGCAGATGGGGACTCATAGGTTTGTAGATGGAGATCCTAGTGATTCCATCTGGGGAGCTCGCCTGTCCTTCCCCTAAGCTCTATGGAAGGGACAGCCTGGGGAAGAGATGGCATCAGGCCAAGAGGCCATCTGTTTTGTGGCCTTCCTATTCTGGGTGGTTTTGTCAGTGGCACAGATCATAGCCAGAAACAGCTGTTTCTGTGAGGTTTCAGTCTGCCGTCTATTTTTGGAAGAAGCAGGAAGAATGTGTCAGAGGTGATGTTTGCATTTTCAGGCCTTTTCTAAGGGTCTGAGATTAAGCCAGTTAAACCTTGGGCCCTCTGTCATTCCACTTATCAAATTAAGCACAGCCTTTTAATTTCAGCACACTTAACTTCTGAATATGAATAGGGCACTGACGGATTCTATAAACAAAAACTTTTCTGAACCATAAACAGGAACACAAGAAGCATAAAAATAGCCTGTCAGCCAGCAGTGGGTCTGAGGAGTGGGGCAGAGCTCAAGAGTTGCCTCGACCCTCTTGCTTGGTTTGATTGCGTAAGCAGTGAGGTTGTAAAGAACAAATGCTGATGAATGTGAGGGCAACTGTGTTGGGAAGGAAAGATCTGATTATTGGTACATGTTGATTAAATAAATGTTACATCTTAACCAAACCACAAGCTTGAATACCAAAACAAAATGAAACAGAACTGTTTGGACTCAAAGAATAACAGAGTTGACTAAAGAAAATTTTCAAGGAGGTATATCTAAAGGCTGATGGTGTTGCCCCTGGACTCTTATTATAGACGTAAGAAGTTTAGTTTGGTCCTGAGTATGCCTAAACAGATACCAACATCCTAGCAAATGTACTGACTTTGAATGTGATCTTAGTATTGTTTTTTGTTCCCCCAAGGGGAGGCGATCCCAGTACCCAAAATAGCACCATTTAGATCCAGAATTATGACCAGCCTGTAAAAAGGAGACTGTGCCTGTTAGACTGCTTATCCTAAGAATGTGACCTTAGCCATTGAGGTGTTAGAGAACTGGAGGCATTTTTCCTTTCACTTTCAGCCAGCTTTCTTAAGAACTTTCCCAATTAGAGGTACTTAAACATGTTACCTCAGTCAAAAGTGAAATTTGTTGTTAAACAGATTAAATATTGTGATGTGTGTATTCAAAGCATAGATGATTGTATGCAAATACAAGTGAATAAAATATAATTTTATCAATAGAAATAAAACTTATAGTTGTAAATGATGGCAATTGATTAAGCAAATTATGATTCCACACAATAAAACATTTCCCTTTATAAATATAATGAGCTTTATCTTGTGTTTTATAGAACTGAGTAGTTAAGCAAAAGATAAATGAAACAAAACTCAGAAAAGTATGCTTAGTAGAGTAGCACTGAGGTAAACTGGTATACATCAACATAGCTGTTCATGCTCATGTTTGCTTATATTTAAGTATAAAAGAAGTAAGAGAAAACAATTGCTGTGAAACTGGAAGAAGTTGGGTAAAGATATGAAAATGATATTGAAACATTGAAATGATAAAATATATCTAGGAAAGAAAAGGAAATAGATGAGAACAAATCTCAGTTTTGCTCATACCCACTTCCATGTTTAGAAATCCTGAAGAAGCTGAGGTCACAGGTTGGATGACTGCAGCACTGCTTTGCATGTTCTGAGTGTAGTATGAATGCACTCTTGCCATGGAGGCTTCCGAAATGCCCTGACCTTTGTAATCAGGACCTCTTCCTACTGCCTTGCAAAGGTTTCTTGTTAGTTGTGATGTTTTCAAGAATCTGTACTCTTAGTATGAAATTTTTGCAGCACTTCTACAAACTGTGTGTGTGTGTGTTTGTGTGTGTGTGTGTGTGTGTGTGTGTGTGTGTGTGTGTGCGTGTGTGAGATTGGATAGTATGAGGTCAAGAAAGGACTAACTGGCTAGGTCATTTTGTCTGGGACTTCACTTTTAGGAAAGTAAATGTGTAAACTTTGAATTATTTATTTGGCATCAAAGGATTAAGAATTTTCTCAGTTTAGTGAGCCACCAGTTGGAGTCAAATTTTATACATACATGAGGGACTTGTATTACAGAATTATGTTAGTGAGGTACCTAAAGTATTTTGAGTGTGGATGTATTTTGTATTATAAATGAAAGAAACAGTCCAAGATTCCTGATCAAATTTCTTCATCTTCTAAAACCAGAAATGAGAAATAATGCGTTTGTTTCTTATTTTGCATTTACATAGAAATGTATGTGTTGGGGATTATGGTGTCTTGCAGTACCTCATACCCATCATATGTCCTGCCTTCAAGAATATTGACAAAACATTCCTTTTAAACAGATCTTATGAACTTCCATTAAACATGTTGAAGTTTTGGGAGCTAGGGAGATGGCTCAGTGGGTAAGAGTGCCTGCTGTGAAACCTAAAGAACTTGAGTTAAGCTCAAGCTAGCATTGACAGTAGTGTCCTGGTTCCCAGGAGCTGACTTCAGTATACAAAATGGTGAGCTTAGGGTTCAGTAAGAGACCCTCTCTCAAAACATACAGTGGACAGCAGTAGAGGAAGACACCTAGCATTCTTCTCTGGCCTCTGTATGTGTGTGCACAGGTATGAACACAGACATGTGCACATATACAGTACACACATACACACATATAATCAATGTTGACATTTTACTTTTTATAAAACTGAAATTTCAGTTTCCCTTGGAAAGATCAAAATGAAGCAGTAGATATCAAAGATAGACAATAATAGTCTTAGGTGCTTAGAAGCAAAATTAATACTCATATTAGCATTTTTATTCATTTCTCTGTGAAATGAATAAAATCTATTTTTTCTGTATGGATTTTCTTGATTTTTATGTTGTGAAAATTTTCAAAAATTATGCTGAGAACTTCTTCTTTACTTTGAGGTTTTTCCATTTTTATTTTGTATGTCTACTAATATTCATAGAACTTCATTATAGAAGAAGTTTAAACAAACTACAACAAACTGTTGTTCTCTCCTGATCTTCCCCAATGGCTTATTTTCCTTCATAGTCACCATAAGATAGAGAAAGTGACAGCTTGATGGACCTCATAACTGACAAGCTCAGCTTAATGCCTTGGCCATTCTTTTCATTTTTATATTACCATTTTCCCCTAGGTTCAAGTGAAACTATGCTCATACTAATTAACTCTGCTTGCTTCTTCACAAACTTTAATTCACCAAGGGTAAATGGGACTTCAGGCTAACTGGAAGGGGTAGAGAGTTGGTTCAGCAGTTAAGAGCACATGGTGGCTCACAACTACATGTAAGTTGAGTTCCAGGGGATCTGATCTGACATCTTCTGGCAAGGATAAATGGAACTTTAAAGATTAAAAATCATTTTTTTACTATATGATGGTAAAGAAGAGATGTACTAATGGAATTTTGGAATTGACATGTACTCTATTTGTAGAGTGAGTCAAATTGAAAGAAAACGTGGCCCCTGCTTATACTTTTTTGTATGTTATTTTGTGCAAAATTGAAAGGATAGTGCATTTCCATAAATGAGAATTGAGTTTCTAAGAGCTTGGAGACAAGTAAATAAGTGAAAAAGAAACAAAACAAAAAACATGCAAAACAAAATTGGACTGTGTCTGTGTGCCCTACTTCCTGCTTCACCCATAATATATGTTGATGAATCTATCAATTTGATTTTCAAAGGAACATCCTGCCCCCACTTAAAAGTTCATACATAGAATTTTCTACTCTGGTTGTTTGTACACTGGTTGGTTGTGTTTAGTTGATATATGATGGTAAACCTATTCAAGTTATATCTAACATTTTGCTCTATAGAAAGCACAGGGGAGTTAGTTACTAAGTGCTGATAAAGGGAAGGATTTCTGCTTTGTTAATTGACAGCTGCAGTTGTGAAATCAAGTCAGAGACAGATGAGTTCAAACAGCCTTTTTCTTTTCACTGTGGTTTTGCTTATTGAACCTAGTCATTTTCTCAGTTTGCTAGCAGGACTTAACATACACAGCAGAATTCTTGAAATCTGGTGGGGAGTATGGCAGGGTGGGGATAAGGGGTTTATATTTTATTATGATGTATTATATGAAATGTACAGAAACTCTACAAAATTATTAAAATGAGAAAAAAAACAGTTTAATAGCACAAGAGAAATAACCTTGTATAAATTGAAACCTCAAGAATCTATTTTCCTATGTATACTTCATAATCTGCTAAAGATTTTGAAATCATAGGGTAAGTTTAAAGTACTTTACTTTTTAAATTTATATAGATAAAAGTAACCATTATAATCAGTTTTCTAAGCCCCTATAAGGCTTTTCATATTTTGTTTTGTTGAATTCTTATATTTTCTATTGTGCACAAAATTTAAGAGAGATTTACATTCAGTCCAGAGACAGTATATGTATAGTCAACAGTGAACTAAATCAGTTATGATTTTTTGTTGGTAAATGTTTATTTTGTGGTTTTGTTACCTAATATCAAAAATATTGAAATTTTAACATTTTCTGCTGTGAAAAGATTGTGTTGTCATTATGCTATATTTAAAAATTTTTACAATGCATTCAGTAACTGGTACTATTAATGTGAACTGATTTCATTATTTTTAAAATTTTTATTTTGCTTTTTAATTATGTATGTGTGTGCGGGGCATGTGTGCAGGTGAGTGTGAGTATCCACAAGGCCATAGGCATCAGATCTCCCTGGAACTGGTACAGATAGTTGTGTACCGCCCTAGAACTAAATTCAAGTCCTCCACAAGAGCACCATGTTCTCCTAGTGTGCTGAGCTATGTCTTCAACTCCTCATTTCGTTATCTTTACAGTTGTCCTAACTGCATTGCAAATATCTGGATGTTTGGGGGCTGGAGATTTGGTTCAGCAGTTAAGAACACTTGCTATTTTCCCAGTGGACCTTGGTTTGATTTCCAGCACCCACATGGTGGCTAACAACCATTTGTAACTCCAGTTCCATGGGGTCTGACGCTGTCTTCGGGCCTCTGCAGGTATTGCATGCTTGTGGTGCACTTATACATACATGCAGGCAAAACACTCATACACATAAAATAAAAATAATAAATAAAATATTTTAAAATACCTGGGTGTTTTATGCTTTAATATTTTTTAATTAATCTGAAAATATAGTCTCATTAATTATTCATCGTTGATGAACTGTTACAGTGAATTCCTTGCTAAGTGGAATTATTATTTTGGGTGGGATTTTATTATTATTATGTCTAGAATCCAATTTTATAACATGAATATTGCAAATACTTTTTTTTGAGACAGGGTCTCAATTTTGTACCCAGGCTGTCCTAGAACTCATGATCCTCCTGTCTCAGCCACTCAAGTTCTGGCATTACAAAATGCTCAGCTCTTCTAAATACTTCTATTTTTATTGATTTATTTCTGTATTTTGGAATAATTGGAATTTTTCGTAATTCCAACAAAATTTATGGTAATATTGAAAAAGCCACTATACTATTGTGATAAAATAAGTGAAATTAACATGAATTTCTAGAAATCAGCTTTTAAAATAGGAGATATTGTAATTAAAATTTTGAAACTGTTTGTTTTCCAAGCATTGGTGGTGCATTTATGTAATTCCAACATAGGAGAGTCAACAGTAGGATGCTTGATAGCTCATGACCAGCTGGGACTATAGAGCATAAGCAGACTCTGTCTCAGGATGAAAACAACAACAAAACCAAAAGAAAAACTAACAACAAAATCTACTAATCAACAACCCCTAAAAGAAAATAAAAGTCTTTGGTTGCTCCTGAAAGTGTACTTTATTTGGGGAAGCAACTTTGAATATAATGATTGAAATTGTAAGTTACAGATGTAAACTTTAATAAGACAAATGAGGTTTTATTGATCATATTGATTCCTCTTTATGTATGTAATACTTCCGGTGCTGCAAGTATTCACTGAATATCAATACCTTTTCCTGTGTAACCTGAGAACTTTGAGTAGACATTTTTCTGCCTACCTTTATAGCCCAACACATTGTGTACATAACTCTTAAAATTGTTCCCAACCAATGCCTTCTATTATTTCTTAGGTCACAGTATATTGGATCAAAGCTGGCTCTATTTAAGGTTTCCTTTGGCCTTGCTCAGCCCAATGTGCTGACCATCTCCATACCTACCACTGTCGTATTGAGATCTTCACCTGTTCTTCATACTTCATCTCCCTTAGCTAGAGTCATAACTGCTCCTTCTTGCCTCTATTCTTTTTTAGTTTTAGCAGATGGATTTTTTTTTAAAGTTTGTTGTTAAAATTGTTTTATTTTTTAAATATTTTTTATTTATTATTTTTATTTTATGCGTATACGTGTATTGCCTGCATGTAGGTAAGTGCACCCATGTCAGATGGATTTTTTTAAAGAAGATTGATTTTAATTTTAGCTCTGTGTATGTTTTTGTGGGAATGCACATGTTTATTTTGCTGATCCTACCTACTTCTTACTACCTTGGGTTTATATCCATTTCTTTTCATTTCTTCATAATCGCAAAATGTGTCTTGCTAAATCTTGTATCTATGTCTTTAGTCATGATTTCCCTCTCACTCACTGGAACCTGTTCTTTCTCTCCACCCTGTTTTAGCCCCAAGAATTCCATGAGGTTTTAGGCTGTGCTAATTTCTCCTTTTCCAGAACTTGCTTTAAGCTTTCAAAAGCACAAATAGCAATGTGTGCCAAAGCACTTTGTCTTATGCTACAATAATTACTCATGTCCTTAGTTTTACTTTCACATTTCAATACCTGTGGTCAAATGTGAAAACTGAAAATGCAAAATGGAAAATCTCAGAAATAAACAGTCTATAAGTCTACGTTGTGTGCTTTTTTGAGTAGTGGACAAAATCCTGCACACTGTGCTCCATCCATTCTGGGGTATGGCTGTCCATTGCCAGGTGTGTCCATGCTGCCGTGTGCTGCATATACTACTCGCCTCATGTCATGTAATAGCCCATTGGTTACCAGATCAACTGTGGCAGAATCTTATAGGGCATGTGCTCAGGTAACTTATTTTATATAATGATGGCCCCACAATTTAGAGTATTGATGCTGGCAGTTCTCAAATGTCATACAGAAGCTAGAAAGTTGTGTCCTTTAAAAATGAAAGGTCAGATTCATTAGGAATAATGAAAAAGAGAAACATATGAAGAGGTTGTTAAGATCTGATTTCAGTATGAAACATATGTGGGATCTGATACTATCTGTTTCAGGCATCACTTGGGGGTCTTGGAGTTCATCTTCATGAATAAGGGGAGTGGCTATGGCACCTGGAATTGTGGCTGATTTATCACTTAATTGAAATGTAGATTCCTTTGACATCTACGGCAATATATCCAGGGCCAATTTTTCCTGTTAAGAAGGCTTTTGTTGACTGAATGATTAGGGGATGATACTGTTGGCTTTCAATCCAAGATTCTCTTAAAAATATTTAGCTTTGCATTAGGCTACTGCCCACATACTGAACATATAAAGTAGAATTCAGTTTGGACAGTTTATTCCTGTACTTAATTCAAGAAGAAAGTATCTTCTTTTTTTTTGGTGAATATTTCCTAGAGTGCTTTAACCTTTTAAAAAGTATTTGTCATAATGCAAAGTAGAGAATGATAAAGGACATTTATGCAAGTTCTGTTAGGCCTGCCATCTTAGGTCTACCTCATCATTCCACAACAAAATCAAGCTTTGAAAGGAAAGAGATACTTATGTGGTGAACACAAAGATTGTTCAAACTTGCTTCATTGTTGTCTAATGGGTTTTAGGAGAAGAAAAAGAAAGCCCTAAAAGATTTGTTTCAAGTGACTTTGGAGTAGTTAATTTACTAATTTTTTAAAAATTAATGAGGTCAGTCAACTTATTAATTTTATGATTTTACAAAGTAGAAAATATTAAGTCACATGACACTATGATAGTCTTTGTAAATTTCATTGGATCTAATTTATCATTGATATTCCATTCTAAAATGAAGGTACTAATGGTCTTTCTTCCTGGGATATTTGCTTATCTTGTGAATAGAGTAGATGCTTTTATTTCACTTTCTGCTACTATCATGTACAGGAGTCTTTCTCCTCTATACTTTATTTTATTTTATTTTATTTTATTTTTGAGATAGGGTCTAAAGCCCAGGCTGACCTCAAATACTGTATGTAGCCATGGATGACCT
The DNA here is from genome assembly GCF_000622305.1 of Nannospalax galili. Lineage (NCBI taxonomy): Eukaryota > Metazoa > Chordata > Mammalia > Rodentia > Spalacidae > Nannospalax > Nannospalax galili. The sequence continues at coordinate 175,865 of NW_008352832.1, read as the reverse complement.
TAGCCCTGTGGTCATCCTGTCTCTGTCTCCCAAATACCAAGGTTACAGGTGTGTGCCATCACACTCAATTTGGCTGTTGGTAGGGACTGAACCCAGGGCCATGTGCATGATGAACAAGTACTCTACCCACTGGGCTATATCCCCAACCCAATAAATATGTTATTTATCTCTTCAATATGATATATATATA